>NW_026020200.1:1281687-1525863 GCF_900185275.1 Solanum verrucosum
TTCTAATGGCACTTTATGGTTATATTGTTGTTGTATTGACGATTTAAGATGAAAATACTCCATGAACCCATGATTTCTCTCTATTCCTAGTTTATGCCTTTATGAAGTGGTTGCTAGATAATGAATGTATATGAATCAAACTTGTTTAAAGGTCTTTAGATTGTTGAAGTATGTCATTACCCATGCTTATTTTATGGTGTATTGTTGGTGTATTGGTATGTGAGGCTTATGGCCTTAAAGGCATAGTATGAGAAATTGGAGTGTTATCATGACATTATATGAATGAGAATCCAATGAAGATAATGTGATCATGTTATGAATGTAAAGGTGTTGTTGTAGGTTGTTCACTGTTTTGGTTGCATAATTACTACCCTAATTTCCATGCTCTTTGATTTCATTACATGCCTTCAAGGTGTTTGACAAAATGTCCAACTATGGAGAATTGATAAATTGATGTTTTAAAGCTTGAGTTATGAGATGTATGGAACTTCAAAGATGTGTTGATGACAAACTAAGCTTGTGTATATGTTCATTCCATACGTGAGATTGCATTAGAGCCTAATGAGAATTTCCTATATAAAGTGTTGCATGACCATGCCCGGTCCGGGGGGAAGGAACCAAAGGAAACCGGCATGTGAGGTTTATATCTCACCACCTATCTGACCATGTGAGAGGTATCTCACCACCTAGGATGTTTGGGGTGTGACCAACATCAACCATGTGAGAGGTTTATATCTCACCACCTAGGATGTTTGGGGTGTGACCAACATCAACCATGTGAGAGGTTTATATCTCACCACCTAGGATGCTTGGGGTGTGACCAACATCAACCATGTGAGGGTTTATACCTTGCCACCAGGGTGTCCGGGTGTGAACGGCATCCCCCATCCTAAGTTGGGGTTATAGATTGGTTGGATCATGCATACACATATGATATCTACTATTAGTATAAATTTACTTAAACATTTTTGACTTCACTTTGATCATGCATCCTCATATTGTTATTCATAATGCCTATGAAACTATTTCTTGTATTTCGATTGTGTCCTTGTTTATTGTTGTGTTGCACCACGCATACTTAGTACATTCCAAGTACTAACGCATATTTTGCCTACATGATGTCACCATGTAGGGACCGGAGCTACTCTTGATCCTTCTCTCCATTCACGTGGCTAGTACGACGCTTATCCGAGTTTGTTGGTGAGTCCTCAATAATTCGAGGGCTATGTTATGTTTCTTACTCCTATGTTTTGAGACTTTAGCTTGCAATTGTATTTTAACTATGAGGGGAGCCGGTAATATGTCATGGCCCCCGTCCTATCTATGTATGTAGAGGTGTGAGTTGGACAAGTATTTTGTAAACGAGCTTGACTCTTATTCTATGATGTCATTTTGAAATGGTTTGCCTTAGTCCCTATTTCCCGTTAATTAATGTTGAATGTACTTCCGCGACCGATGAAGTGTGATGACAAGTTTGAGAGGCTTGTTTGGGGTTCCTTCGGGTTCCTCATTCGCCATGTCACGTCTAGGCCCTAGGCTTGGGTCGTGACAGGGGCCTTGCCTAAAATATGAAAATAAATGTAGTCTAGTGATCCTTGTAACGGAAGAAGAGATCATTCTTGCTATCAAGAGTATGCATGTTGATAAGTCTCCTAGAATTGATGGATTTCCAATAGAATTTTTTGTTAAGAACTGGACAATAGTCAAATCAGATGTGGTTAAGGGTATCCAGGATTTTTTAACACGGGTAAAATTCTCAAAGCCTTTAGTTATACTGCACTTAATCTTGACCCTAAAGTCCCTAATCATGTCCATGTAAAAGACTACAGAACTATAGCTTGTTGCACCACATTTTATAAGACCATTACTAAAATCTTAACAAACATAATGAAGCTAGTGATTGACCATATTGCTATTCCTACACAGTCTGCTTTCATAGAGGGAATGAGTATTATAGATAATTTATTGATCAGTCATGAAATCCTAAAGTGGTACACTAGGAAAGGGCTATCTCATCGATGTGTTTATGAAGGTAGACCTAAGAAAGGCTTGTGATTCCATTGAATGGTGCTTCTTAAAATCAATCTTGGCAGAGTTGGGGTTTCCCTACTTATTCATAAAATGGGTGATGGCATGTGTTACCTATACTGTAACACCACAGAATCAAGAAGGCTAGGAAAGGGGACACGCAAGCAGTCACCGGCCCAAAAACTGGACCATGTGACCCTTCACGTACCCTTGACAGGCCGTGAAAGGGACCACGACTCATTATGGTGCTAGTGAAGAGCTTCCAGAAGCTGTCAAAGAAGTTTTCCCTCCCACGTACCCTTAGACGGCCCGTGGTGAGCATCACAGACCGTTAAGGTGGTTGATAAGAGGGTCAGGGCCACAAGGGTTCTCCCCTAGCCACTGGTCAAGGACCACGACTGCCATGACGATTCGTGGAGTCCTTGACGGGTCGTGAAGGGATTTTGGGTATTTTTTAGATTATTCTATATTAATACTATATCATTTTACCCTTACCTAGAAGTCCTATATAAGTATTTTTACCCCCAAAATTACCCAATTGAAATCATTTTCCCAAATTTTAAAAAGAAGAACAAGGCTTCCTCTCCAAAATATTTCACTCTCTATAAAGCTTGAAGAAGAAGGAGTCAACCTAGGGTTTCAAGTCAAGTCTCCAATTCCTCCATTGAAGACAAGATTTTGGCATTTAGGTATGATAGGTTTCATCCATGCAGCCCTTTCCTCCATGGAGTTTCCAAATTCTCCAATTTACAAAGTTAGAAATCCTCAATTGAGTTAGGATTTTTTTTTCCATGTCATGGGTTCCTTTGAATATTGATTTTTTGATTGGGTTATGAATTATTATGCATGAATTGAGTTATATTCCATCATTTTAAGATGAATCCCCATAACCCATGCTTAACCCATGTTTTCCAGAAGTTGATGATTGAAAGTGGGTTTTGAACTATGGAAGGTGATTTATGGAATTATGCATGTTATTATGAAATTAATGAGATATGATATAATTTTCTTTGAGAATGAAGCATATATGTTGTTGTTGTTGTTGTTATTGTTAATTGTTGTGAAGGATTTCTCTCATAATTACCTAATGCATGCATGTGAAAGGTTTTCTCATATAAAGGATTATAAGGTTGAAAGGTCTTCTCACCTAAAATGAATCAAAGTCAAGGAGCTATTCTAAGAATGAGGCAAGCGGTGAATATCCATGACCTCTAATGAAATACAAGAGGCGATTATCCATGTCATATGATGTAAGGACAAGAGGCAATTACCCAAGTCCCTTAAAGAAAGATGAATAAAACTAATGAAACATTCCGTGGAGTTATGCTTAGCACCGAGTGGACAAGTGGCGATTACCCATGTCCCATAAACTATCTGTCACCATAGGTTTTCTAGATAGACATTAGCTAGTAGATCCACATAAGCTAGAAGTTCATGGTCTTACCTTGGTAAGTAGGACACCCTTTTTCGGTGTGGGAGACACCGAATTCTATGTTAATAGCTCACATGGTGTTACATGTCGGTTCTAGTTGATTCTCCCACATTAACAGATCAAGGTTACTTCATAAGTATCTGACATTGGTCATGTTTTATGGCTTATGTTTTCTAACTCTTTTATATCATGTTTTAGCTTGGTCATTGCATAGTACGAAAATGTCCTTTTATCATGATATTTACGCTTCATGCATGGCTATCTTCCTTAGTACATATTTGTACTAACACATACTCTTTCCTACATTTCCCCAAATGAAGGGACCGACCTTCCAAATTTTCACTTTAGTGGCTAGGGATCTCACATAGAAGCTTGAAGATTGGTGAGTCCTCATGTTCCGATGACTGAGCTTTGGTTTCCCTTTTGTCTTTACTTTCACTTTTGAACTTGATGTACGGGATACGTCCCGATAATTTCTTATGTACTAGATGGCTTTGAGACGATGTTTACACTTCCGCTTCTCTTTATAAAACTCTTATATGTTGAAACTGTCTTTTAAATCTCTTATATTCTATTATCTTGTATGATGAACGCTAAGTGGCTTGTATGGGGCCTCTCAGGGTCTTATACGCCATGTTACGCTTAGGGCTATCTTGGGTCGTGATGATATCATACTCTTTAATCTTGTTTGGAGGACTCACAACATTTTGTGATGGGAAGAAAGGCAAAAGGCAAGGGGACCTATATCTCCTTACCTTTTTGTGCTTGTCATGGAATACCTCCAAAGAGAACTCAATCAATTGGATAAGAGTATTGAATTCTAGTACCATCCCAGATGTAAAAGGATGGGTGTAACTCATGTTTGTTTTGCAGATGACATATTGCTCTTCTGTAAGGCTGAGGTAGAGTCTATTCAAATGGTGCATGAGGCCTTAATCAGGTTTTCTAATGTTGCGGGCTAACACAGATAAGAGTTGTATCTATATGACTGGGGTGGAACCTAGGCTGAGACAGGAAATCCTAGACTATCTTGGTTATCAAGAAGGTGAGCTACCATTTAAATATTTGGGGATTCCTTTATCCTCCAAGAAATTCATTGTGGCACAGTGCTTACCAATAGTTGAAAAGATAACTGCAAATCATGTGTTGGTCACCTAAATTATTGTCCTATGCTTGAAGGACCCAACTAATTAAATCAGTTTTTTTTGGCATTTAAACCTATTGAGGCCAGATTTTTCAGTTGCCTAAAAAAAATATTGAAAATGATAGAAAGTATTTGTAGAACCTACTTGTGGAAAGGTAATACTCTGAGTTCCAAGAAAGCTTTAATATTCTGGGCAAAGTTGTGTACTCCTCAAGCTGCAGGTGGCTAGAACATAATAAATATGACACTTTGGAATCAAGCAGCCATCCTAAAGCTATTGTGCGTAGTAACAAAAGAGAAAAAGATTGTGGGTAAAATGGTTGCAGGTTTATTATATGAAAGGGCAATCTGTGGAACTATGTTCTATCCCAATGAATGCTACCATTGAGAAAGATTGTTGAGGTTTGAAAAATTATCCTGAATGAACAACAGTTACAAGGTGATCTAAGGAGAAGGTTAGCACTGATGGTCCACAATGGTAAATTCTCTATAAAAAATGTACATTAGCCTACTCCCTATTTACCAAAAGGTGCCATGGAAGAGAATTGTCTTGCATCCCATCATCCATCCTAGATTAAAATTCAGATGTTGGCTAGCTTCTTGGGAAAAGACTTGCTGCAGCTGGACAGACTACTCAAAATTGGAATCCAAGGTCCCCTGGAGTGAAATTTTGTAACAATGCAATGGAGACTGTAGAGCATTTGTTTATTGATTGCTCTACCAAAAAGGAAATCTGGACAAGATTTACTGATTTAGTTAGGCTACTCCAGAAACATTGGTGACTGGGAAAAATGAACTAAAATGGGTCAACACTAAAGCTAAAGGTACATCTGAAAAGGGTGCTCTAGGTAGCTCTGGTTTTGTCACACTGGTTGCATCGCTATGGAGGGAAAGGAATAAAATCAGGTTCGAACAGGGCCAACTTCAAGTGGACAAGTTAGGTAGGGGAAATTGCATATCATCTTCATGTGGGAACTCAAGGTCGTCCAAGTTGGAAGGCTCTTACTTTGATAGTTGGAGTTCCATAGAGTCGCGCAGACATTGGTCTTAGTTTTTTATTCCTTTTGGATGTCAAGGTAGTCATTGAATAGTTTGAGATAGATTTGAATGTTAGCCTATAGATATTGCCTTCAATTAGTAGGAAATGTATGGACGTTGTGGCTGTCCAAGTATGAGAAATAGGTGGTCTGCACCTATTTAGTTTTGTAATGATCACTTTGGTTTTGAAATGAAACTATTTTTTTCACCAAAAAAAAATTATACTTTAGATTAAATAAAAAAGAGAGATATTAATTAACTTAGAATCAAAATACATGTTTATTACAACAACACATGTTTTTTCATAAAATTTATGAGTTCTATAATTCTAACCTAAAAATACTATTTTGTTTTTTAAATTTCACTTTTTTGTGTGTCTAAGCTAACACCTTGTTTGGGTGGTTGTTACCCGATGTATTGTATTGTATTGTTAGTTTAAATACAATATTTGTTTTGATTGTTACTTAAATTCTATTGTATCGTATCGTATCGTTTAAATCCATCGTTAGGTAACGACGAAAAGATCCATTTTGTGTAACTACCGATTTGGTGTGATCGCATCGTTACCTTAATATTTTGTTCTCCTTTTGTCTTTATTTATTATTTAATAATTATATTTCATCTTTTACCTTATATTTTCATAGTAGCTCTACCCCTTACTCTGCTTTTCTAGTAGGTTTATGATTCAAATTATAGATGTGTGACATTATGTAACGATAGAGAACGATACATTTTATTCAAATATTGCATCCATTAAAACAATTTATATAGTACAAAAAAATACAACACAATACAATATAATATGAACATTATGAAGCAATAAGTAACAACCATCCAAACAAAGTGTAAGAGTGACAGGTGGAACAACCTGATTTGATTCCGGCCCTACTTGGATCCTGATTGTCCTGATCCTGAGGTTTAGGTGGAATAGGGGGCTGAGTGGGCAGTGAGATACAAAATAGATTGAAATTAATGGATTGTTCTGATCCGGTTGACATGATCAGCCAACCGATATTGTATGTATAAATTTGCATGCATTCTATTATACTTATTGTAAAGCCAAGTCTCTCTCTTAATTAATACTAGTATTTATTTTTTCAGTAATATTAATGGAGTACATATCTTCATCTTCTATGGCGTTCAGTGTAGAATTATTGGAGTTAAAAGAAGAAAAAATGTTAAAACTTATAATACATAAATTTATTGAGTAACCAAAACTTAATGAGTTGAAAGAAGAGCTAAAAAAAAACATGAAACACTTCATGAAAGTGAGGAGACAAGGCCAGAGCTTGAGAAAGGAAGAGAAATGAAGTTCAAAGTGATTGAAACAGGGAAAAGTAATGGTGAAAGGATAGAATGTTGTGATTGATTGAAGACCAAATGAGAGAAAACGAACAACTTTATTAGAGAATACTAGAGCTCGAAACAAAAAGAATTGCTCAAAATCAATCACTAAATTTGGAGATTAAGCTCTTGAAAGGTGTGATGGGCGAATATTATAACTAGTAGTGTGACGTGAATTTCTTGTATCATGACATATCTTAAGGTTGTCTTTAAAGATTTTTGTTTATCCTCTTTTAAGCTTGTTTTTTATTTCATTGCAAGATTTTCTAATATCGTTTGAGATTGTATATGCATGTTTTTCTTTATTTAAAATTAATTAATATGTTTATTTAATTTAGTCATTGTTTTATAATGATGATATTCTACTAGTTATTCACCAAAATTTAGACTTGAGATAAAAAAAAAACATATTAATTAACTTAGAATCAAATACTCATTAATTAAAGCAGCATACACGTTTTTTAATAAAATTTATGAGTGTTAAGATTCTAACCCAAATATACTATTTATTTTTCAAATTTCACATTTTTGGTGTCTAAGATAAGAGTGGCAAGTGAAACAGGACATTTCAGTCGGATTCGATCCTGGCCTAATTCAGATTCAGGTTATCTTGATCCTAAGGTTTAGGTGGAATAGAGGTTGAGTGGATAGTGAGATGTGGAATAGAACTGAATCTGTGGATTATTCCGATTCCGTTTACCTAATCAACCCGCTAAAGTTAATTATTTTTTTATTTAAAAAAAAAAAACAAATTACAACTAGACGTATGGGGACTATTAACCAATAACGACTAGTGGGCATGCCCAACGGCTCTCTATATTATAGTGTTAGATTTATTTATTTATTTGTTATTCAAGTAAAGTATGTGGTGTGTCTGTGTATATATATATATATATATATATTAGAGACCTAGGCTAGAATTCTTCCTCGGCCAATATACTACAGGCTAATTTTGATTTCCTTTTTAATTTGTTTTATGTTGAGTGATATGTTGTATGTATTAGTCTGCATGCGTTCTCTTATACTTATATTTAAAGCTAAGTCTGTCTCTTAATCAACACATGTATTTATTTTTTCAATAATATTCATGAAGGACATAATTTTATCTTCTATGGCGGTCCATGAAGTGTTATTAGAGTTACAAGAAGAGAAAATGTTGAAACTTGTAATACATGATAACTTTATTGAGCAAAAAATATTAATAAGTTGGAAGAAGAGCTAAGAAAGCGTGAAGAACTTCATGAAAGTGAGGAGACAAAGCTAGAGCTTGAGGGGAAAAAATGAATTAAACAGAAATAAAGTTGAAAGTGATTATTGAAGCATGAAGGAGTAATAGTGAAAAGTAAATGTTAAAAGTTGATCTCCTAGCTGTGTTTCAGACGAGTTGCAGTAGAGAAGAAGGAATGAAGAAAGGAAGAAGGAGAAGAAGAGAATGAATGAAACAGTGAAATGGAAATAACCGACTTAGTCTCTCATCATTTACAATGCCCTATTTATATACAATACATGATTAGTAATCACACTAATTAACCTGCAAACTAACTCAATTGTTAAGCTAACTAATTCAACAAATAAGCTAACTAACTCTAACTAACCAAATTCATCACATGTAATACACATTTCAACACTCCCCCTCAAGTTGGGTGATGGAATATATCTAACATCCCCAACTTGAACAACATATCATTATGTAATTGCTTCCCCAATGCCTTAGTAAAAACATCTTCCATTTGCTCTCTGCTAGCTATGTATTCAGTCTTGATCATTCCTTCTTGTAGCCTCTCTCTAATGAAGTGACAGTCTATTTCGATGTGCTTGGTTCGTTCATGGTACATAGGATTTGAGGCAATCTGCATTGCTGCTTTATTGTCACAGCATAGATCCATAGGTAGTTCAACTTGTGCTCCCAGTTCTTTCAATAATCCCTGCAACCACACCAATTCTGCCACAATATTCGCCATACTTCTATACTCAGCTTCAACTGAAGATCTTGAGATTGTGTTTTGCTTCTTTGATTTCCATGAAACAAGTGATTCACCAATCTTTATACCAAACCCTGTTACAGATTTCCTTGACAGTATGCATGATGCCCAATCTGCATCACAAAAGGCACTGATCTTCCTTGACTTTGTGCAACTCATTAATAGTCCTAATCCAGGTTGTCTCTTAATGTATTTCACTACATGTATTGTTGCATCATAGTGTGATTTCTTTGGGGCATGCATGAACTGACTCAAGTGTTGCACCGCAAAAGAGATGTCTGGTCTTGTCATAGCTAAATACAACAACCTTCCAATTAATCTTTGATAAATCCTCCTGTCTTCCAACTCAACATCATCAGTAATATTGAACTGATTGGCATATTCCAGGCTTGTGAGCTTTTGGTTCTGTTCAAGTGGAGTGTTTGTTGGCTTTGAACCAGCTAAACCACATTTTGATATCAACTCCAAAGCATACTTTCTTTGGTTCATTAGTATTCCATCTTTTGACCTTGCAAACTCAATGCCAAGAAAGTACCTCAATTCCCCTAGATCCTTCATCTTGAAGTTATGATGTAGTGTATCCTTAGCTTCTTGAATTAGTTCTCTACTGCTTCTAGTTATTAACAGATCATCCACATATATTAAAATGATCACAATGTCACCATCATCAGTTGTCTTAGTAAATAGTGAGTAGTCCAGTTTACTTTGGATGAATCCTGATTGTGTGAGAGCAGTGGTAAGTTTCAGATTCCATTGTCTGCTAGCTTGTTTCAACCCATACAAGGATTTGTGCAGTCTACAAACGTTGTTCTCCCCCTGGCTGCCAAATCCTGGAGGTAAGGTCATGTAGACCTCCTCAAATAAATCTCCCTGAAGAAAAGCATTGTATGCATCCATCTGAAAAATACACCAATTAGACTGAGCAGCCAGTGCCACAACACACCTCACAGTAACCATCTTGACCACAGGAGAGAAAGTGTCATGGTAGTCAACGCCTGCTTGTTGTGTGAACCCCTTAGCAACAAGCCTGACTTTGTACCTCTCAACAGTTCCATCAGCCTTTAGTTTGATCTTGTATACCCACTTACAACCAATAGGTGTTTTGCCAAAAGGTAAGTCAACAATTTCCCAAGTCTTGTTGTCACTAAGGGCCTGAATTTTCTGGTCCATAGCAAGGATCCAATTACTATCCTTGGAAGCTTGTTCAAAAGAAGATGGTTCATGGAAGGAGGAGAGAGTGGAGAGATAAGACCTGTAAGGAGGAGGAGATTATAATAGAAAATAAAGTTGGAAATGGATGAGCAGATTTGGAAGAAGTGACATAATTAGTATGCCAAATGGGAGGTTTGAGGGCTCTGGTAGACCTTCTCTGTGGAGCTAGAAGGGGTGATGAGTCAATGTGAGAAGATGGAGAAGTGATCTCAGAAGTAGCTGGAGGAGCAGGAGAAGAAACAACAGGAAAAGAGTCATCTGCAGGATGAGGAAATGCTGAAAGAGGACTAGGAAATGTGGAAGAATGAGTAGGTGGAAGAGAAGTTAGGAATGTGTTTTGGGATGCTGAAATGGAAAAATGTCTTCCTTAAAAAAAACATCTCTGCTAACAAAAAATGTTCCATTGCAATGTTATAGAGTTTGTAACCCTTTTGTGTGTCTGAATAGCCCATGAAAACAGAAGGAATGGCTTTAGGGAAAATTTGTCAATGACATTTGGTGTAGTGGCATAACATAAACATCCAAACACCCTCAGATGATGCAAGGTAGGAGGATGTTTATGAAAGACTTCATAAGGTAACTTTCCATTGAGAACAGTAGAGGGCAGTCTGTTTATCAGAAAAGTAGCAGTGAAGACACACTCCCCCCAGTATTTCAGAGGTACATGAGCTAGAAATCTAAGGGCTCTCGCCATTTCTAGAAGATGTCTGTGTTTTCTCTCAGCAATGCCATTTTGCTGAGGGGTATGCACACAAGTGCTTTGATGTACAATCCCAAGAGAAGATAATAGTGTGTGACATTAGTTATGAAAAAACTCAAGGCCATTATCTGATCTAATGGTTTTGATATTAGCTGAAAACTGAGTTTTGACCAAAGTAATGAAGGCTGAAAAAAGTAACAACTTCACTTTTATATCTCAAGAAGAAAAATCCATGTCATTCTAGAATAGTCATCAACAATAGTGAGAAAAAACCTATGACCATTATAAGTGCATTGCTTATAAGGTCCCCAAACATCCATATGAAGAAGTTCAAAAGGAAATATAGTTTTCTTAATGCTAGAAGGAAAAGAGATCTGGTGTCTTGCAAGAAGACAGATAGGACATGATTCAAAAACTTGATGCTGGAAAACTGAATTTTAGTGAATCAATCTTTCTTAAGCACTGCCAGCCGGAGCATGACCAAGCTTGAGATGCCATGTGGTGATAGCAGGAGTGTGGTTTGATCTTGAGGAGGAATTTGAAGAGAATGAAGCAAGATTGATTGAAGAGTTGGAGGAACTGAGATGAAGGCATTGGCAAGAGATGGATGTGTGGTGTGTGGAAGTATGTAGAGACCTTCCTTTTCCTTACCAATCCCTCTCACCTTGCCAGTATAGAGGTCCTGAAATAAGCAGAAATGAGGATAAAAAGATACACAACAATTCAACTCTTTAGTTAGCTGAGAAAACAGACAAGAGGTTATATGAAATTGAGGCACATAAAGAGCATTGGGAGATTTCATGATTGTGTAAGAATTTAGCTGAGCCAGTGTGAATGACTGAGGTAGTGTGACCATTAGGTAATGAAACATTGTTAAAAGAAGGATGTGCTGGAATAGGATTAAGTAGTCTATCCAAACTAGAAACCATATGATGTTTGCCCAGTGTCAACAATCCAAGGAAATGTATCGTCACCTACAGCAGAACAAACATGTGATATGTTGAATGTGAAGGAGTACCATTGATACCTGCCATGTTAGGCACTGCCTCCTTTGGTGCAGACTCTTTGTCAATAATTTTCAACAAATGGTTGTACTGATCATGAGTGAAAAATGGTACAGTTTGAACTATATCAGGAGGTGGTTCATTCTCATCTTGATTGGAAGCATGATTCACATTATTTGCTTGTGGTCTTCTATTTCCAAAGGATTGGGAACCTCTCAGCTCCATATGATGACCTCTTCCACCCCTATCATCTACACTTTTCTTCCTTGTGAACTTGAAGTTGGAGGATAGCCAATCAACCTGTAGCAGTTGGCTCTTGTGTGGTTTCTCAGATGGCAATAATCACAATATAGTCCTATATTTTGACTGACTCTATTGTTATGCAAAGAAGCCAATGCAGTAGGGTCATGAACATCCAACTTTTGTAGAGGCAATACACAATTGGAAATCAAACTTGATTGGACCTTTTGACTTTCATCCTGCATAATCATGTTATAGGCTTGGTTAAGACTAGGACTAGGTATTGTCAAAAGTATTTGACTTCGCGACTGGGGCAAAACTATCACTCAGTCCCATTAAGAACTGCATGAGTTTCTGCCTTTCCATGTGCTCTGCATACACTCTATACTTGTCACACTCACAAGCTGGTAGGGGAACTAGAGACACATATTCGTCCCAGAGATTTCTCAATTTAGAATAATACTCAGATACAGTGAACACACCTTGACTCATTGTGTTAATCTCACGATGGACCTGGTAAATCCTAGTCAAATTTTGCTTATCAAATCTCTCATTTAAATCCTTCCAAACACTATGTGCATCATAAGAAAACATGAGCCCATTGGCTAGCTCTTTCGAAACTGAGTTGGTTATCCATGACAACACAAAAGCATTACATCTATTCCACTCATGTGCTAAATCACCTTTGTAATGATCTTTGCGACAGGTTCCATCAATAAAAACCAATTTTATTCTTCGCTAACAATGCAACTTTCATGGAATTACTCCATCCAGTGTAGTTTTCCATGCCAGTAAGTTGTTGAGGAATTAGAACACTACCTGGAGTATCAGAAGGATGCAAATACAGAGGATTTCGAGGATGAATGTCAGTGAATTCTCGATCTCCATTGGATCTGGTGCATTCCTCTCTTGGCTAGAAGATTCAGATATGCTAGCTCCATTCGCCATAGCTGCAGATCTTCAATTTCAGAATTGTGATTGATAAACGTTGAGGTCGGTATTCAACTGTTATTCCAATCCCCAATTTGGGCGGGAAAAAAAAAATTGTGTATCAACTCTATTCACCAGCTAGGATTCCATTGCTACAAGCTCTGATACCATGTTAAAAGTTGATCTCCTAGCTGTGTTTCAGACGAGTTGCAGTAGAGAAGAAGCAATGAAGAAAGGAAGAAGGAGAAGAAGAGAATGAATGAAATAGTGAAATGGAAATAACCGACTTAGTCTCTCATCATTTACAATGCCCTATTTATATACAATACATGATTAGTAATCACACTAATTAACCTGCAAACTAACTCAATTGTTAAGCTAACTAATTCAACAAATAAGCTAACTAACTCTAACTAACCAAATTCATCACATGTAATACACATTTCAACAGTAAAAATTTGTGATGGATTGAAGATTAAAAGAGAAAAACAAGCAACTTCATAAAAGAATACTAGAGCTCGAAAAAAAACTAGCTCAAAATCGATCAATAAATTTGGTGATTGAGCTTTTGAAAGGTCGAAAAAAAAATAGCTCAAATTGAATTTTTTGTACCATGACCTATCTTAAGTTTATCTATAGAGATCTTTATTGTCCTCTTTAAACTTATTTTTTATTTCATTACAAGATTTTTTAATATCATCTGAGATTATGCATTTTTCTTTATTTAAAAACAAATTAATATGTTTATTTAGTCGTTATTTTATAATGATGATATTCTATTAATATTTTGTTATTTACCAAAATATAGATTTCAGAAAGAAAAAAAAAAGCATTAGTTAACTTAAAATCAAGATACACGTAAATTACAATAACATACATATCTTTTCCATAAAATATAAATATTTAACTGAAACATGTTATAGTTTCTAAACTTCAAATATCTAAATGATATTTTTGGAGAAATTTAATTTACTCTGCTGTAACAATATCTTGGACTTGTTTTAAATAAATAGACCATTTTACACCTTTTTTGTAGAGAAATTCTCCTGTAGTTCACATAGAAGGAGCCGAACCGGTCTATATGTTCATTCCAAACCGCAATACACCCAATTTGGGTAAATATAAATCATAGTATCCTTTGAAAGCCAAAGAGAGTAGTTGAAAGAGATAAAACGTTACAAATAGCCCCTTAACTATATGAGTAGGTCAAAAATGGCCCCTTAACTATACTTTTATTGGATTTAGTCTTTTAAGTATTCCAAAACATATCAGCTTTGGTCCCTTAACTATATACTTATCGGTTTTAGTCTTTTAAGTATTCAAAAACGTATCAACTTTGGTCCCTTAAGTATACACTTACCGATTTTAGTCCTTTAAGTATTCAAAAACTTATCAGGTTTGGTCTTTGCCCATTTTTATTAATACAAATAGTTTAGGTTTATATTGAAGAAACTCTTCGTGAAATTAAATCTTTAATCTATTTTGTAAGTTGTTTCTCTGTCCTCACTACTTTTTCTTCAAATTACTCTTATGGAAAGAACAATAACCTCAACGATTCAAAATAAAATTAACGAGGAAAGAAGAAATAAGTCCTAATTTTATTCAATGGATGATAAAATGAAGCATATAGCTATTGCTACTGACTTGAATAACTGTGTTCCCTTCTTTGACGGTTAACAACTTATAATCAGTGTGACTTTTTTTAATTTTATTTTTGATATAAAAGAAAATTAAGAGATTTGATCGTAAAAGTAAAAGTAGCGGGGAGAGAGAAACAACTGAAAAAATGGCCAAAGGATTTAATTCCTCGAGACATGAATTCAATTAATTTAAACCTATGTTATTTGTATAAAAATGGGCAGAAATCAAACAAGATACGTTTTTAAATACTTAAAGAACTAAAAATGATAAATGTATAGATAAGGAACTAAAACCGATAAATGTATAGTTAAGAGACCAAATCTGATAAGCTTATGAATAGTTGAAGGACTAAAACCAACAAAAGAATAGTTAAGTGATCAATTTAGACCTACACTTATAGTTAAGGGACTATTTATGTCATTTTCTCAGTTGAAATATGACACAAAAAGAAAATATTTTCAAAGGCTAACATAAGAAGAAATGAATTCCGAGTCTACATGTAAAAGCCTCTCAACAGCGTCTATGGGGAGTAACAACTAATTTCGTTTATGGGGAAGAGAGTTGTGAAACCATGAAAGAACACAAAGCAGATTGGGTGAGTGTTTGTGTCAATGTGATTTGTGGAATCACTATCTATCATTGCCACACAGAAGCAACCTTACACTAAATTAAAATAACTCTTTATATATAGATGTGTTTTGTCAGATCATCTATTGCACCATCCTTTAATGTGTCTGACTAATTGACGTCATAAAGGACAATCGATGTTCAGAGTTCGGGGTTCACTGGTCATTTTTAGTTTTAGTAATAGTCTACTTACAATTTATATGATAAGCTAATGTGCCAAAGTGTTTTACGTGATTCCACAAGTATCAGTATTTGATATAACATTTCTCTTAAGTTAAGACTCTCGTGAACGTATTTCCTTGAACAATCATGTGATGTTTCCTCCTCAACTCTTATTCGTCATGTTCTTATTGATTAGTTTTTTCCTTTGCTAACTAATAAGGCATACAAGTAAAACTTTAAAAACTCGATGCACATACAAAC
Organism: Solanum verrucosum; assembly: GCF_900185275.1. NCBI lineage: Eukaryota > Viridiplantae > Streptophyta > Magnoliopsida > Solanales > Solanaceae > Solanum > Solanum verrucosum. The sequence goes on from NW_026020200.1 coordinate 1,297,433, forward strand.
GTCAAATATATTAGTATACAAGGTATACTAAGTTCTTTTGTTGCATTTTCGGGATTTTTTGCAATGTCAAATATGAAAATGATGTAGGTCAAACCCTTTGTCTCATTATTCTGCATTGTTCTTTTGTGTGGCCAAGAATTGACAAAGTTTATTAATCGATGCAACGAAACAAAAGCAACCACTTTTTGCTACTAAGGATGGTGGTCAATTGTGTATACTTTTAGAAAAAATTATGCGAGCTGGCAAACATTGCTAGGTTATTAGTCAATGAGGGTATAGTTTAATTTATTTACTGCCGTTAAATATAATTTTAGTTTTTTTAACATTAAAAATGGAACCCACCATCACTCTGTATACCGAACCAACAAAGTCTTCATTGGCCTTTGTATATGATTTAATACAAAATCAAATTTATCTCTCCTCTCCCCATTCCCTATTTTCTCCTAAAATCACCCTTCCACTTCCAATTTGTAATTCGAATTTCACTTTCTTCCTCCAATCATGTTTTTACTTTTTGCAGATAACCGCCTAAATTGTGGGTGAACTCTTTTTTTTCCTTTTTTCAATTGTATATGTATTATGCTTGTTAGTTTTTGGATAGTTTTTTCTCAAAATTTTCTCATTACTTGACAAATTATCAGTTTTTCAGAAAACAAAATGGATGATTCGACTCCATATAAGAGGATTACGAGAGGTACACCATTGCATGCCAAAGTTATTAATAATTGACCTTCATTTTCACTCGATTTAACTCAAATTTTTGGAGTCAATGCAGGATCTATGGCAAAATCTAAACAAATTCTAAAGGAAAAATCTATTGAAGAATTGAGATCCACAAAAAAAGACCCAATTGCACTCCAGGAAGTCATTAACAATGTCAAGGCAAGCGACATTAAAATTGTTGAAGGAGGAAGTAAGAGGAAAGTTAAAGACAATGATTCTGAGGAGGTTGTGTCTGCTTCATTAGTTCAGGACAAATACGAAGAACATCAGGTATTTGCTTAAATCACAATCGTATGTAGATATTTGTATATTTTGTTAGCTATATACAAAATTACATGAAGTATATGTATATTTTCTGCTTAAAGCACAATTGTATATAGATATTTGTATTTTTTTTAGTTATATACAGACTTGCTTGAAGTATATGTATATTTTCTGCTTAAATCACAGTTGTATACAGATATTTGTATATTTTGTTAGTTATATACAATAGTATGAATTAAACAATATATAAACCTTACATTATATACAATTGACATAGTAATTTTATACAATTACTTACACATATACATAGTATAAGAATTTTATACAGTTACTTACATTACACATATACATAGTATAAAAAATTTATACGGTAAAATTACAAAAAAAAAAAAACAAATTAAAGCACACCCTTGTTGTCGAATCATATACACTTCATATATATAAATCGTGTCATTTAATTTTTCAAACAAAAAATTAGAATAGAATTATTTATATACAATTTCTCTAATCTTGTGTAAAAAAAAATTATTGTGAACCATTAGAATGAAAAAAAAAATTCATTTTTCAAAATTTCAACTATGTACTATACTAATTAATTGTATACTTTCTTGACGTTCAAAACATGAAGTTTCTTTTAAAGAAACGCTAACCTGACGTTAAATATACAAGAATATTGATTAATCGTATGCTTCAGTCGCTTGAGAAAACCAGTTGTTATGTTATTTCTATCGCTATAGAACTTTTTTAGAGAAATATTTGATTTTGGATGATTGGCTTGAATCATGTGATTATGTAAATATTTTGTTTCAATATTTAGCACTCATGTATCCATTCATCAAAAAAATAAAATATTGTATGAATTATAAACAAAAAAACCGTTATATACAAAATTAATGATTCATAGCAAACAAAACTATACCTATGAAATGTAATTATATAAACTATACCTATAGAGAGTTATTTCATCAAATCTGTTTGCCATATATGAAATTTTCTCTACTCAAAAAGCCCGAGTCCTCCAGTGCCGGTGCAAAGAAGTAGTGCCTTAGGAATAAATTGTATAAACAAAAAATTTTATGCCAGTATGTTTGCTACACTATTGTTTTTCACTTTTTTAAGACCACGTTTTGAGTCCTCTCATTATTATTTTTTAAAAATGGATCGATCTAGTTTCATTGCTGGGCTTTATTTTCTTCTCATAACTCTCTGATTAGCATGTTTATACCTTATTTAAGTAGCTTCATATTTGACATAACGTTATTTGCTTCAAGTTAGTTCAACTCGGCTCCATCTTATATAGAGAATCTAGTTAGTAAAAATTTTGATTTCACCACTCGATATAACCATAATAAGATCATATCTACTACTAATATATAAGTGTCAATAAACACATTCCTCATGGTCAACATGCTTGCCAATCATGAGGGCAATTATGGCCGTTCAGAAAAATTCATGCTTTTTAGTGTTGTACATCATGAAGGAAAACTTGGACTATTGTTTGAATTGTCTTTCCATTATTGCAAATGTATCCACTACTTTAAGATTCATTTTGTCCTTCATTTTATTTTTTCCTCATCATAAGTGTATGTACCTTTAGTAAATATGTCCAACTTTGAGTGTGTTTTAAATATATGAAAAAGGGGCTTAATGGCACGTGGTCTAATTACATTACTGCAATTTTTACTATTGTTTGACGTAAAATATTTAGTTGAAACATGTGAAAGCTTATTGTGGTACTCCTTTCGTCTATTTTTAATTGTTATATTACGCTTTTCGAAAGTTAATTTGATTAATTTTAATAGTTACATTAGATTACATTACATTAATTTGATATTTTAAATAAAAAATTAAGATATTCAGAAATTATACGAAAAGTACTATAAATTGTAATTTTTTGCATATTAATATGATGAAAAAATATATCGTAAAATGTTAGTCAAAGTTCTTATAGTTTGACTCTGCAAAAAGAAAATCATGACAATTAAAAGTGGAAGGAAGGAGTAGTATTTTGTATTCTTTCAATACTCTTTCCTTGCTACTTAAACATTTCATCCCAAAACAAAGTGTAAATAAGAAAATAATTATTTTTCAAGTCTTTGAATATCAAAATATTTTTGCAAGGCCATAGATATTATTTGAAAAGTACGTTAAAATTATTATATAAATAATTAACGAAAAACGATATAAAATTTTGTTAACTCTTCTATTTTTTTCAGTGTCACATAAATAAAATAAAATAAAATAATATATAGCCCGGGATTTTGTATCTAGTAGCATGTATAAATTTCACATACTGAGAGACAAATAAGCCCAATTTTTCCGTTTAAGAAAAACATTGGTTAACTCCAAATATAGTCAGAAGTTTTAAACCATGATGATGTGATTATGCAAAATTAGTGAATCTCTTCTTTTTATTATTTAAACTTTTTGGAAAATAATAAATATACAGAATGTGCAATAACATAAATGATTAATTTTATCCATTATTGACTTTGCACACGTCGTAAGAAACTACAAATAGAAGAGTAATTTTATTAGATTACTTTTTTAATATATATAATAAATATAATGTCTTGCAAAAATGTAATAAGGAAATAATTATAATTAATGATAAGGTTAATTAGGAACTGAGTATAAATTATCCATTGATTTTCTAAAGTGGACTAGTATTGTTGAACATCTCAAAATAGTATAGTGGAAAACTATTGTTGGACGGAGGGAGTAGGAAATAAGTTTTCACTCCATTAACAAGACAAAAACCCAAAATAAGCCTTAATTTCTGACTCTGAAAAAGAAGAAGCTTAAAGTTGTTTGTGTTTTTTAAAAGATGGGGCAGCACAAAATGATTGAAATTGTTGTCTCTCAATGGATTGAAATGACTTTCAAAAATTTTATTAAATATTGAGGGGTTTTAAATAGCCAACATAAAAATATAATCTGCATAATTTGAAATTTAAAACAACCTAAAATATATCAACAATTCAAACAACCTAACTAAAATTCAAATTTCAAATTCATCTTAAACTAATTAACTTATTTTGCTAAAAACTACTGCAGTAACTAAAAGCAAACTTCAACACTCCTCATTTTGTTTAGATACTGCAATTTAAAAAAGTTGCTCCTCCTCGATTTCTGCTTCTACAACTTGTGCTTGAAGATTGTTCTTTAGCTTGCATACTTTTGTAACATGACCGGCTTGTTTGCAATTTCCACATATTGCATCAGGTCTCCACCAACAAATTTTTTCCAAGTGTGTTTTTCTTTTGCAGTATTTGCAAAGAGGGTCCTTACTTTTTTTCTTTTTTTGTTTTGTGCATAAAATGCACCCTTAGTAACATTATCTTGCCTGAGGGCTCTTCTCTGCTCTTGTGCTTGAAGAGAACTAATTAGTTCTTCAACAGAAATAGTAGAGGGATCTTTAGACTCTTACAGAGATGAAATTTTAGATTCGAATCTCTCTAGAATTGTCACAAGAATTTTTTCTACTATTCTGTCATCTTTGAAATCCTCGCCAAGCAACCTGGTTTTATTAACAATAAAAGAAATCTTGTCAAAATACTTAACAATAGTTTCATCCTCTTGCATCCTAAGAGATTCAAAATTTCTTTTCAAATTCAAAATTTGCATTTGCCTGACTCGGTCACTTCCTTGATATTCTTTTTTTAATTTTTTCCAAGATTCTTTTGCCGTCTCACAAGCAATGATTTTAGAAAAAATCGAATCCACAACTGAATTTTGAATTACAGTTTTGGCTTTGAATTTTTTGATTTTTTCATCCGAATGAGATTTAATTTGAGCAAGAGTGGGATTTGCAGGGAGAGGTTGTAAGGGTATATCTTCCATTACAACTTCCCATAGATCATAGGCTTCAAGATTGATTTCATTTTCAATGATCAAATCTGATAGTTTTCACCAGTGAAAATTTTTGGAGCATTCAAAGAGAGACTGTTGTTTGCCATTATTTTAGTTAAAAAAATGATTTAGAAAAGCATGTGTGTTAAAAAAGGCACGGGTTGAAAAGGTAGTCTTGATGGGTTAAAATGGGTAGCCCTGATGGGTTAAAAAGTTGGCCCTTGTGGGTTGAAAATGTATGATAGTTCTTTGGAAGATTTCACAGATCCCTTAAGATCAATGAATCTCTTGATACCACTATTGGTGTTTTTTAAAATGTCTCTCAATGGATTGAAATGACTTTCAATGATTTTATTAAGCATTGAGGAGCTTTAAATTGCATAATTTGAAATTTAAAACAAACTAAAATATCTTAACAAGTCAAACAACCTAACTAAAATTCAAAATTCAAATTCATCTTAAACTAATTAACTTATTTTGCTAAAAATTACTGCAGTAACTAAAAGTAAACTTCAACAGAGTATAATGGTAATTCAACTATAGACCTGGAAAGTTCCACTTTTAATATAATGATGATATATGATGATCATGAGCACCGAATGTATGCACAGACAATATATTAAAAAATATTTATCTTAATACATTGTGATTTTATTCATTGAAGTACATTAGATCATCGTAATTTAAAACAATTTGTCAATATGAATTTTTGTGTCATAACACAATAAGAGAAATATGCTTAATTATGTCATTGAATTATTAGAAATGACTTATCTATATCATCAATTAAAAGTTGAGCTCATATATGTCACTTCCTTTAAAATTTGCTTAATTGCGAATAATAATAAATTGTTACGGATAAGGAAGAAGAGAGGCAAGCGAGATATGGGAGAGAGAGTGTGTATTTTTTTGCGAATTTTGGAGGAAAAAAATATAAATACAAACTGATTTGTATCAAAATGAATACATATTAAGAGGAGAGAGGCGAGCGAGATCGAGAGAGGGAGAAGAGAGGATTGTATTTTGTATTTATTTTGCATTGTATACTGTATTTATTTTATATCAATTGTGTTCGAAATACTACGTATTGTAATTTGTATTTATTTTACATTGTATTATTTATTTATTGTGTATCAATTGTATTCGAAATACAACGAATACACTGTATTCATCCTCTCTTTGTTGGATACAAATACAAACTCTTTTTTTTTTATAATACTTTTAGACTATAGCTATTTTCTATAAATAAGTTGCTATTTCGACTAGTTCGATAATTTTTCCACATATTTGAGCAACAATAAAAAGGTTCAAATACAGTCCAATGTGATGCCATATATAGTTGGACTTGTTTTTATATATAATTGAAGGTAGGGGTGTACATAGCCGGGTTGGTTCGGGTTTTTCAAATATCAAACCAAATCATTTGTGTCGGATTTTTAAATTTATAAACCAAACCAATAAAACTCGGATTTTTCAACCTCGGGTTTTTTCGGGTTTTTCAGGTTGTTTCGGGTTTTTCCGGTAAAGTATTCATACAAACATATAATTTACTTGTACTTCAAATATTTCTTTAGTCCTACCAAAATACAACTATCTAAGATGTTTCTTAAAGATATAACACAATATGATATGATTAATGACACTAAAATATCCAACAAAAATAATAATAATGAAATCGTGTAAAACAAATATTGCAAATTAACAAGTCATAATGAAAATGATCATAATTTAAAAGTACTAAATCATGCTAAAATTAAGCTTAATAAATTAGTTACATGACTAAATATTAAAGGAAATTAAAATTAGATTATGTATTTTAATTGTCTAAACCAATGTAAAACTGAAGAACAAATATTCAATATTATTGTTATTCTTTGTGTTGAATTGATTTTATTTTTGCATTAGTATTAATTTGATTTTGATTTAAGCTTTATTATAATTACCAACATCTGTGGACTATAATCTTTATTGGCCCATTCATAATTCTAAGATTCAAACTTGAAATAATATATTAAAAGATAAAAACTATGAGAAGTATAAGAAATATTTAAAAATTATATCAAAGTAAATATTTTTATGTACAAAATAAAATTTTAAAATTATATATATAATGTCGCACTACTAAAAAATTGTCAAAAAACGACGGCCAAAAGCGACGGACTGCGTCGCTTTTTTGGTCAAAATTGACGGAAAAGCGACGCAGTCACTTCCGTCACTTTTTAGCTCGTCGCTTTTCAAAAAGCGACGGACAACGTCGTTTCGCTAAGAAAGCGACGGACTGCGTCGCTTTTAGAGACGGACTGCGTCTCTTTTAGAGACGGACTGCGTCTCTTTTAGCGATGGACTGAGTCGCTTTTCGACTATTTTTTTTTTGAATTTTTTTAAAAAAGCGACGGAGTTCGTCGCTTTATTTTAATTTTCATTTTTAAAAAATTTCTAAAGGGCGACGCAGTCTGTCGCTTTTCTGGAAATTTATTTTTTGAAAATTCCAGAAAAGCGACGGATAAAAGGACATTGTCTGTCGCTTTTCTGGAAATTTTATTTTTAAAAACCCAAAAAAGCGACGGAAAAATCCACGCTGTCCGTCGCTTTTATGGAAAAAATTTTAAAAAACCTAAAAAAGCGACGGAAAAAACCACGCTGTCCGTCGCTTTTCTGGGTTTTTAAAAAAATTAAAACTCAAAAAAGCGACGGACTAAACCACGCTGTCCGTCGCTTTTTCTGCAATATTTTTTACAGTAGCAGATCTCAGCTTCTGCTGCCCACCTGGAAATTCAATTCAATTCAATTATATACTATTCAGCCCAATCAAACACACACAACTATAAACAGTCTAAACAAAACATAAAATAACAAACTAAAAATAACATTCAAAAGTATTTAAATCATAAATTAAAGACTTATAAAGTCTTTTAAAATTCGTTTTAAAATTTCAAAAAGTTCATAAATGTCCAGATATCTAAACTAGGGAGTGAGATCTACATAATCATCCTCATCACTCTCGTCGTCGATGTCATCGGGAGCCGAAGTAGTAGGTCGACGAGCGAGGTTCATCACTTGTTCTTTGATTTGCTGAACGGTCTCACTCATGCTTTGTCGTTCAGCTACTCTTTTCCGCTCTGACTCTGCTAGTGCCGCTGTAAGTTTAGTTATTTGATCTGACATAGCAGCAATCTGAACACCGTCAAGTGCCTCAGCTTGACGTGACGATCCAATACCTTCTAAGCCTAACTGAAGGCGTCTAACATCGTTGCGAGAGCCTAGACCATAGCATCTACCCTTGTGTGTCCCCCCTACCACTTTTTCTTTCCAAATCTGAGTGGACAGTTCAGGTGTCAATTGAACCGAACTATCTAGATTCTCAGTGACGTACTTATGAAAGTCATTCTGCATATTAAATATAAATATTAACATCAATATATATACATATCATAAATATATTCACTATTGATATATATTTTTCATATTAAATAACTTACAAAAGTTCGTTCGGCCCTTTCCTCCACCCACACATCCGGATCTGACTTATTTTCTTTCTTCCTGACATGAGTCTTTTTGAAAACCTCTGGTTCAATGGGAGTGCGTCCCAATTCTTTTTCCTATAAATAAAAACTGAAATTTATAACGATATATATGTATCAACTAATTATTTATTTAAAAGTTTGAATTAGAACTTACCATCTCTCGTGCAATTGTTCCAACCGTCTTTGCACCTCCGGTGTGCAACGAGCCACCTTTAAGACTGCATCTAGCCATTTTGGCTTGATCTGATATTGCCTTAAACTTGTCTGTTTTCCAATACTGACCCAATTCAGCAAAAACATAAGGCAACATCCAACTGGGACGTTCACCACTATCCCGAACGCTCTTTAGCCAGTTAGACAGTCTGGTGGATGCCTTCCTCTCAAATGTGGTCCCAATGACCAAATTGTACCTCGACTCCCAAGTACACATAGTCTGAAAAAAATTGAATAACGTTAATTAAATCGATAGTAAAAAAAAGTAAAGTATACTAAACTTAACTAAAAAATATATACCTTAAAGTTATTAAACATCGCCTGGCGTATACTGTTTGGAATCTCGCTCCAAGAGTGATAAGCTTATGTATAGAGTTTTCTAACACACTCTTTTAAAGCCCGGGCAGCATCCTTTGCAGGATGCCACCTGCAAAACACATAATAAATATGTTAGTTCATGAATAATATATTAAAGTATAAGAAATAAATAAAATAAAGTAACAAATAGATAACAAAACAAACTTACGATGATCCATCCGGCTCAATCATGACTCTACCAAGTCTGTCCTTCTGGCCAAGAGCTAGAGCAGACATCGTATCATGTGGTGTAGCACTAGGTGCAGCTGTAGACGAGGGTGATACATCAGGATGCACAAAACGCTGAGTCAATGGAGGCGTACCGGCCATAGCATCTGACTGCTCGCTACTAGAATCTCCAAGCCTCATGGCAGATAACTGAGGAGATGTACCTGTGGGAGATGGAGTACCTGCCGATAAGGGTCGTGCTCGACGAATAGCCTGTAAAGGTAGGTCCTCGTAGCGTCGTGAAGGCAATGTCTGTGAAGTAGATGAAGCACCGACTGGTCGACGATAATTAGGATAATATTACCGAGGATCCGTCGTACCAAACGGAACAGCAAATAAATGAGTATTATGGCTGATGCGCTCTGGCGCAGAAGAAATAGATCCTGCAATATCCTTAGGATCTATCGATCTCCTAGACTTTTTCTTTTTAGCCTGTTTAGTCTGGCCAACTCCAAGATGCTCGCGATATCTATCACCGTCACCGCCTGATGACATCTGTATGCAAATTTACATGTATAATATATATAAAAATCATAAATTAAATAAAATTAGTAAAATACACTTACATATGTACTAGCTAGCTTTCATTCTACACTATTCCTCCTCGCTTGTTTCAATTCCATCATTCTCCCATTCTTCCTCCTCAGTTGTTTCATTTTCATTATCATCCCATTCTTCGTCATCAAATGATTCATTTTCCTCATTCTCGGATATTTCTTCGTCAACATTCAATATCTCATCATCAGATACTTCTTCTAATATGTGTTGAGGATGTTGTAGTGTGGTTTCCAATTCAATATCAACTTGTTGTTGAACAATTGCAACATCATTTTGATACGCCACATCTAAGACATTGTCAATTTCAATTCTTCCCACAAGCTTACTTTTTATAACAACCCACCAATCAGCTTTGTCTCTACGCAATGGATATGAAGTGTAATACATTTGTTTAGCAGGTTGTGCAATAATAAAATGATCATAACTTCTGTATTTTCTGGTGTGCTTAACTTCAATTATATTATGTTGATGGTCCACCTTTGTGCCTCTATGTGATAGGTCAAACCACTCACACCGAAACAATACAATCTTCTTATTAGGCCAACCTAAATACCTCACTTCAATAATCTCTTGAATGACACCATAATATTCAATAGTTTGACCAGTACCATCAACATCACCTTGTATATAGACACCGCTATTATTTGTTTTCTTGTTCCTAGATACTTCTTCAGTTTGAAACTTAAAACTATTAACACAATACTTATTCATTGCCAGTACTTCAGATTGAGGTCCAAGGGCTACTTCTTTCACTAATTGCAAATGTTGGACACTTGAGTATTCATCGTAAACCTACGCGATTGTTATTTCAAGTAATATAATTTAGTATAACATGAATATATTATTAAATACTTAGTGATTGTACACTTACATAGTTCCTCAGCCATTTGGAAAATTCTGTATAGATGGCTTCATTACCCCATGTGTTTACGAACAAGCTGATCATTTTACATTCAAGTATTGAGTTAGTTAATGATCACTTAGTAGTATGTAATTTAATAACATATTTTTAACACTTACTTGACATATGATTGAATCTCTGGACAATTAAGCAAAATATGTGCCACAACTGATTGCATTTCCATATCAGTAAAGCCTCGCTTTCTACGCTTTTTAGATCCTCGACCATTTTGATTAAAAATTGATATTGGTGGAAATAAAGGATCAATATCGCCTTCATCATTGCGATTGGGCCTGTTTCTCCTACATGACACATCATGACCAAAGTAATAAGAATAAAAATCACATGTTTCTCTCCCAATATGACCTTGAACAAATGATCCTTCAATCCTTCCCTTTTGCTTAATCGTTTGCTTCGAACTACCAATTTTTCTGCATGCATATATGTATATATATGTTAATATATAAAAGACTTGGCAAATATATATAACTTAGTGAATATTTCAAATAGATACCTCTCAAATGGATACATCCATCTTGTTTGAACCGGACCTCCGAGGTGGGCCTCTTGTACAAGGTGAATTGGAAGATGCTCCATCACATCAAAAAACCACATGGAAATATCTTCTCCAACTTAGTAGTAGTGACAAGAATATTTTCCTCCATCCTATCTAAACTACTCTCCAACAACTTTCCAGAACACAAATCTTTAAAAAAAAGACGTATCTCTGTGATTGGTTTTCATATCCTTTCGGGTAGATGGCTAAAAGCGAGACAATCGTGACTTTTCATACCTATCAATTTTCCTTTATTCATATCTGCCCGCTTTCCTAAATTCGAAGCATAGCCCTCTGGCATCCTCAAATTTTTAACCCACTCAATAATTTCACATTTCTCATCCAATGTGAATGAAAAACTAGCTTTGGGCTTAACTATTTTACCATTCTGTAATTACTGCAGCCATAACTCTTTTCTCCTACAATATTCCTTTATGTCCATTCTAGCTTTTGGATTGTCTTTTGTCTTACCCTTAACATCCATCACTATGTTAAACAAATTGTCAAAGTAATTTTTTTCAATGTGCATCACATCTAGATTATGTCGTAGCAGATTGTCCTTCCAATACGGCAACTCCCAAAATATGCTTTGTTTGGTCCAATTATGTTCAACACCATATCCAGGAAATCTAAAAGGTGAAGCTTCTGTAACTTTAGGTAATTGAGAAATTCTCTCCCAAATTTGATGCCCTGTGAGTAATGGAGGTGGGGGGTCACTTTCAACCTTATTTTTCCTAAATGCATTTTTCATCTTTCTAAACTCATGGTCCATTAGCAAGAACTGGCGATGACAATCAAACCATGTATTTTTTCTGCCATGCTTTAAAGTGAATGCCTTACTATTTTCCATGCAATACGGACATGCTAGCTTTCCAGCTGTCATCCAACCAGACAACATCCCGTATGCAAGAAAATCATTAATAGTCCACATTAAAGAAGCACGCATGATAAAATTCTGCTTATTTGATATATCATAAGTCAAAACGCCTTAAAACCATAATTGTTTGAGCTCATCTATCAATGGTTGTAGATAGACATCAATCAAACTTTTTGGATTCCGGGGACCTGGAATAACACAACTTAGAAAGATGTACGGACTGGTCATGCACATTTCAGGAGGAAGATTATACGGAGTAAGAAATACCGACCAACATGAATAAGGCGAAGCATTATTAGAGAATGGTGTGAAGCCATCTGAACACAACCCCAATCAAACATTTCATGGTTCACTAGCAAAATCAGGATATACATTATCAAAATGCTTCCATGCTTCACCATCAGATGGATGAGACAAGACACCCGGCGGCCTTCTATATTCACGATGCCATCTCATATGTGGGGCAGACCTCATCGATGCATACAACCTCTTTAATCTAGGAATGAGAGGTAGATAATGCATCGCCTGAACTGGGACCATCTTTCCAGTCGGAGTCCTCTTATAACGAGTATGTCCACAAAACTTACAATTTTCTAATTCACTATCAGTCTTGTAAAACAACATGCATCCATTAACACATCAATGAATTCTATCATACGTCAATCCTAACTTGGACACCAAACGCTTTGCTTGATAGAAGTTCTTTGGTATGTTAAATTCCGGATTAACTAGTTCACCCAAAAGATCAACCATTGAGTCCATAACAGCATTAGGAACATTCCAATCTGATTTAATATTCATTAATCTAACCGCAACTGACAAGGCAGAATGCGGACTCCCTTCACATAGTGAACGACTAGACTCTTCTAATTGATCAAAAGTGTCTTGCTTCTTCATTAGGAGCTTCATCAAAATATTGTTCCGGTTCCATTCCACCTTGAACCCCGAAAGCATCATTGATCATTTCATGAACTCTATCATGTTCAACCCTATCATGTTCAACTCTAACTTGTTCAACCCTAATTTGGCCATGTGGTGCAACCATATTATATACATCAACAGGCATCGAATTATAAAAGATACCATCCAATCCATCACTTTCTCCATGATCACTCCATACAAAATATCTAGGCTTAAATCCATAATGGTACAAATGGACCATAACTCTATCTGGTTCGAAAAATTTTAAGCACTTACATACACTACAAGGACACCTAACCAATCCATTAATCTTGAAAATGTAAAGTGTCATTGTGTGTTCAATAAAATTTCTAACACCGTCAATAAACTCAGGTTTCAAACCAGCACCAATTTCATAATGCATATTATACATCCACAAACGATGATCCATCTACAAGAATATAGATATTCAATTATATTATAAATAAAATTTAATAATAATTTTACTAGTAGTAGTCCTAAAACTAGTTTAGTATTGACTAAACCACATTATTTAATTTAACTTATTTAAACAACTTAACAACCTTAACTAGTTTAGTTTTGACTTAATACAACACTAAATCCACCAACTAAACCACATTAATTAATTTAACTTATTTAAACAACTTTAACTCTTTAACTAGTTTAGTTTTGACTTAATACAACACTAATTCCACCAACTAAACCACATTAATTAATTTAACTTATTTAAACAACTTTAACTCTTGAACTAGTTTAGTTTTGACTAAATACAACACTAAATCCACCAACTAAACCACATTAATTAATTTAACTTATTTAAACAACTTTAACTATTGAACTAGTTTAGTTTTGACTTAATACAACACTAAATCCACCAACTAAACCACATTAATTAATTTAACTTATTTAAACAACTTTAACTCTTTAACTAGTTTAGTTTTGACTTAATACAACACTAAATCCACCAACTAAACCACATTAATTAATTTAACTTATTTAAACAACTTAACAACTTTAACTAGTGTAGTTTTGACTTAATACAACACTAAATCCACCAACTAAATCACATTAATTAATTTAACTTATTTAAACAAGTTAACAACTTTAACTAGTTTAGTTTTGACTTAATACAACACTAAATCCACCAACTAAACCACATTAATTAATTTAACTTATTTAAACAACTTAACAACTTTAACTAGTTTAGTTTTGACTTAATACAACACTAAATCCACCAACTAAACCACATTAATTAATTTAACTTATTTAAACAACTTTAACTCTTGAACTAGTTTAGTTTTGACTTAATACAACACTAAATCCACCAACTAAACCACATTAATTAATTTAACTTATTTAAACAACTTTAACTCTTGAACTAGTTTAGTTTTGACTTAATACAACACTAAATCCACCAACTAAACCACATTATTTAATTTAACTTATTTAAACAACTTAACAACTTTAACTAGTTTAGTTTTGACTTAATACAACAGTAAATCCACCAACTAAACCACATTAATTAATTTAACTTATTTAAACAACTTTAACTCTTTAACTAGTTTAGTTTTGACTTAATACAACACTAAATCCACCAAATAAACCACATTATTTAATTTAACTTATTTAAACAACTTTAACTCTTGAACTAGTTTAGTTTTGACTTACTACAACACTAAATCCACCAACTAAACCACATTAATTAATTTAACTTATTTAAACAACTTAACAACTTTAACTAGTTTAGTTTTGACTTAATACAACAGTAAATCCACCAACTAAACCACATTAATTAATTTAACTTATTTAAACAACTTAACAATTTTAACTAGTTTAGTTTTGACTTAATACAACACTAAATCCACCAACTAAACCACATTAATTAATTTAACTTATTTAAACAACTTAACAACTTTAACTAGTTTAGTTTTGACTTAATACAACACTAAATCCACCAACTAAACCACATTATTTAATTTAACTTATTTAAACAACTTAACAACTTTAACTAGTTTAGTTTTGACTTAATACAACACTAAATCCACCAACTAAACCACATTAATTAATTTAACTTATTTAAACAACTTTAACTCTTTAACTAGTTTAGTTTTGACTTAATACAACACTAAATCCACCACATTAATTAATTTAACTTATTTAAACAACTTTAACTCTTTAACTAGTTTAGTTTTGGCTTAATACAACACTAAATCCACCAACTAAACCACATTATTTAATTTAACTTATTTAAACAACTTAACAACTTTAACTAGTTTAGTTTTGACTTAATACAACACTAAATCCACCAACTAAACCACATTAATTAATTTAACTTATTTAAACAACTTTAACTCTTTAACTAGTTTAGTTTTGACTTAATACAACACTAAATCCACCAAATAAACCACATTATTTAATTTAACTTATTTAAACAACTTAACAACTTTAACTAGTTTAGTTTTGACTTAATACAACACTAAATCCACCAACTAAACCACATTAATTAATTTAACTTATTTAAACAACTTTAACTCTTTAACTAGTTTAGTTTTGACTTAATACAACACTAAATCCACCAACTAAACCACATTATTTAATTTAACTTATTTAAACAACTTAACAACTTTAACTAGTTTAGTTTTGACTTAATACAACACTAAATCCACCAACTAAACCACATTAATTAATTTAACTTATTTAAATAACTTTAACTCTTTAACTAGTTTAGTTTTGACTTAATACAACACTAAATCCACCAACTAAACCACATTATTTAATTTAACTTATTTAAACAACTTTAACTCTTTAACTAGTTTAGTTTTGACTTAATACAACACTAAATCCACCAACTAAACCACATTAATTAATTTAACTTATTTAAACAACTTTAACTCTTGAACTAGTTTAGTTTTGACTTAATACAACACTAAATCCACCAACTAAACCACATTAATTAATTTAACTTATTTAAACAACTTAACAATTTTAACTAGTTTAGTTTTGACTTAATACAACACTAAATCCACCAACTAAACCACATTAATTAATTTAACTTATTTAAACAACTTAACAACTTTAACTAGTTTAGTTTTGACTTAATACAACACTAAATCCACCAACTAAACCACATTATTTAATTTAACTTATTTAAACAACTTAACAACTTTAACTAGTTTAGTTTTGACTTAATACAACACTAAATCCACCAACTAAACCACATTAATTAATTTAACTTATTTAAACAACTTTAACTCTTTAACTAGTTTAGTTTTGACTTAATACAACACTAAATCCACCAACTAAACCACATTAATTAATTTAACTTATTTAAACAACTTTAACTCTTTAACTAGTTTAGTTTTGGCTTAATACAACACTAAATCCACCAACTAAACCACATTATTTAATTTAACTTATTTAAACAACTTAACAACTTTAACTAGTTTAGTTTTGACTTAATACAACACTAAATCCACCAACTAAACCACATTAATTAATTTAACTTATTTAAACAACTTAACAATTTTAACTAGTTTAGTTTTGACTTAATACAACAGTAAATCCACCAACTAAACCACATTATTTAATTTAACTTATTTAAACAACTTTAACTCTTTAACTAGTTTAGTTTTGACTTAATACAACACTAAATCCACCAACTAAACCACATTATTTAATTTAACTTATTTAGACAACTTTAACTCTTGAACTAGTTTAGTTTTGACTTAATTCCAACAACTAAATCCATCAACAAAATCACATTTTTTAATTCAACTTATTTCTAAATTTAAAGCTTAGTGTCAACACTAGATGGACACAAATCGATTTTGCTAGAAAATCAATTTTGTCATCAATAGGATCAACTAGTGTTGGTACTCATGCTTAACAAATATATTATTTCTAAATTTAAAGCTAAGTGTCAACACTAGATGGACACAAATTGATCTTGCAAGAAAATCAATTTTGTCATCAATAAGATCAACTAGTGTTGGTACTCATGCTTAACAACTATATTATTTCTAAATTTAAAGCTAAGTGTCAACACTAGATGGACACAAATCGATTTTGCAAGAAAAACAATTTTGTCATCAATAGGATCAACTAGTGTTGGTACTCATGCTTAACAAATATATTATTTCTAAATTTAAAGCTAAGTGTCAACACTAGATGGACACAAATTGATCTTGCAAGAAAATCAATTTTGTCATCAATAGGATCAACTAGTGTTGGTACTCATGCTTAACAAATATATTATTTCTAAATTTAAAGCTAAGTGTCAACACTAGATGGACACAAATCGATCTTGCAAGAAAATCAATTTTGTCATCAATAGGATCAACTAGTGTTGGTACTCATGCTTAACAAATATATTATTTTTAAATTTAAAGCTAAGTGTCAACACTAGATGGACACAAATCGATCTTGCAAGAAAATCAATTTTGTCATCAATAGGATCAACTTGTGTTGGTACTTATGCTTAACAAACAATCGATGGACACAAAAATATTATCATAAAATTAAAGCTAAATATCAATACTAGATGGACACAAACACATTATTGAAAACAATTGTACTTGAACTTTAGAAATTTAGAAGCACCAACCTTATCTCCTACTTTGATGAAAGAAGCAATATAGTCTTGTATCAACTTTTTTAGATGTTGAGCTTCCTCAGTTGCCTAGCACGAAAATTCTAAAATTAGTTAAATTTCAAGTTCAAGTTCTAATTCTAAGTTCAAGTTCTAATTTCAAGTTCAAATTCTAATTCAAGTTCAAGTTCTAAGTTCAAGTTCTAATTTCAAGTTCTAAGTTCAAGTTCAATTTATAATTTCAAGTTCAAGTTTTAATTCGAAGTTCAAGTTCTAATTTCAAGTTCATATTCAAATTCTAAGTTTAAGTTCAAGTTCTAGTTCATGTTCAAGTTCTAAGTTTCAAATTCTAAGTTCAAGTTCAAGTTCTAATTCAATACACTAATTAACAAATTCAATACTCAAATTTCAAGTTCTAAGTTCAAGTTCAATTTCTAAGTTCAAGTTCAAATTATAATTCTAAGTTCAAGTTAAAGTTCAAGTTCTAATTTCAAGTTCAAGTTCTAAGTTCAAGTCAAAATCTAAGTTCAAGTTCAAATTCTAATTTCAAGTTCAAGTTCAAATTCTAAGTTCAAGTTCAAATTCTAATTTCAAGTTCAAGTTCTAAGTTTAACTTCAAATTCTCAGTTCAAGTTCAAGTTCTAAGTTCAAGTCAAAATCTAAGTTCAAATTCTAAGTTCAAGTTCAAGTTCTAATTTCAAGTTCAAGTTCTAAGTTCAAGTCAAAATCTAAGTTGAAGTTCTAAGTTCAAGTTCTAATTTCAAGTTCAATTTATATTTTCAAGTTCAAGTTCTAATTCTAAGTTCATGTTCAAATTCTAATTCTAAATTCAAGTCAAAATCTAAGTTCAAGTTCTAAGTTTCAAATTCTAAGTTCAAGTTCAAGTTCTAATTCAATACACTAATTAACAAATTCAATATTCAAATTTCAAGTTCTAAGTTCAAGTTCAATTTCTAAGTTCAAGTTCAAGTTCAAGTTCTAATTCTAAGTTCAAGTTCAAGTTCAAGTTCAAATTTCAACATCAATTTCTAAGTTTAACTTCAAATTCTAAGTTCAAGTTCAAGTTCAAGTTCTAATTTCAAGTTCAAGTTCTAAGTTCAAGTCAAAATCTAAGTTCAAGTTCTAAGTTCAAGTTCAATTTATAATTTCAAGTTCAAGTTGTAATTCTAAGTTCAAGTTCTAATTTCAAGTTCATGTTCAAATTCTAAGTTCAACTTCAATAACTAAGTTTAAGTTTAAGTTCAAGTTCTAGTTCAAGTTCAAGTTCTAAGTTTAACTTCAAATTCTAAGTTCAAGTTCAAGTTCTAATTCAATACACTAATTAACAAATTCAATATTCAAATTTCAAGTTCTAATTTCAAGTTCAATTTCTAAGTTCAAGTTCAAGTTCTAATTCTAAGTTCAAGTTCAAGTTCTAATTTCAACATCAAGTTCACATTCTAAGTTCAAGTTCAAGTTCAAGTTCTAAGTTTAACTTCAAATTATAAGTTCAAGTTCAAGTTCATGTTCAAATTCTAAGTTCAACTTCAATAATAATTCAAACTAGTCTTGAAATCACAAATTCAAACTAGTCTTGAAATCACAAATTCAAACTAGTCCTAAAATCCCAAAATCTAACTAGTGCTAAAATCCTAAATTCAAACAACTCCTTAAATACCCTAATTCAATCTAATCTTACAATTTCAAAATCGAATTAATTAACTCAAGAAATACCAAATTTCAAACAAATCCTAAGACACCCTAATTCAAACAAACCCCAACATTAAAATTTTCATTTCACAATCAACAAACACAAACTAACAATCAAATAATCCCTAATTCAAACTAACCATCAAAAACCCCTAATAATAATTATATAGTAGTCACCTCACTATGTATACTTTCCTTAATAAATATAGATTCAAAATTTGAATGAGCAAAAAATGTGGAAGCCAATAACGTAGATAGGGCCATATTAATTAGTGAAGTGAAAGACACACTAATTAAATGCATATTTGAACTACAAAATAAAATTTCCATAAATTAAACAAGTCGTTTTATGGCTACATTTGAATTAAGTAGTTTATTGTAAAAAAAATAAAAAATTGACAAATACTTTGATTCATACCAAACACACTCAATACACTAATTAACAAATTCAATACTCACATTGAAAGAAATTAAAAATGATATTATGAAACCCTAACCTTCAATTAAAGGAGAAGGGCAGTGGATCGACGTCGGGCTCAGTTGGCCGGAGATGTTGCTCTCCTCGCCGGCTGTTGATGTTGATTGGAGAGACGAGAGATATGCCGATTTGTCTCGCCGGTGAGAAGAGACGGGAGGGAAGGAGAGAAGAGATGAAAGAGGAGGGTGGTGGGGGAGGGCGACGGGAGGAGGAGTAGGGCTGCTAGAGAGAAGAGATTAGAGGGATTAGAGGGTTTGGTCCTTTTTAGGTCAAAAATAGGAAGGTTAGTAGATTTAATTTGAGCCATAGGATTAGTTAAGATGAACGGCTAGGATTTGATCTAGGATTCACTTAAAGGATGGACGGTTAAGATTTAAACTAATGTTTCAAAATTTGGACAAAAGGGTCATAATTTCAATGAATGGATGGCTAAAATTGCAACTAAAATTGATATAAGAGGCTATAATTGAAAAACAAAATTGGATTGAGGTGGCTAGAATTGCAATGAATTGAATAAGGGAAAAGCTAAAATTGAAAGGAATTAGATTAGAATGGACTAAAAATTAAATGATTTCGAGAAAAATTAAAGAAATGCTATCCAATTAAAATACTACAAATATTATAACATTTTATATAATAAAAATCACTTAAATTTTAAAACATTTGAATAAAATAATTATTCCGAGTTTTACTTATAATTTTAAACATATTTACGATAATTTTATAAAGCATGCAAACTAAAATATATAATTTTAGACAAAATCGATTAAAAATTTAAACTCGAAATATTTTTAAAAAAACACGTATTTAACCAAATAGCACTTTCGAAAGGGTTATAGGTCTGTCAAAATTGGTGTCAACATACCGACATCGTGAAGTCGATATTATCTAAATAAAATAATTATTTAAATATACCGACCTCTTTAGGTCGGTATTTATTAATTTATTTTAATATAAACTCAGTTTTTGAGGTTGATTTTATTAATTAAAATTACATATACACATACATACATACATACATATACACACACACACACACACACACACACATATATATATATATATACCAAACACATATAGACGTGTGCCTGTTAATTTAAAAAATTAAACATTTGCGAACGAACATAAAAATTTTCAAATAATAATATTATTTTTTGATATTTCTCTGCATTTTTGCATGAAAGTAAATTGACGAAAGTTCTTTGATTTTCTTTCTTAAACATTCAATCAAATTAAATAACACTACTTATTTATTTTTTCTTATCATCTAGGCTATCTAAATTTAATGCAAATACTCACTTTTAATTTTTAATATAAATCAATACGAATAAAAAAACTCATCTTCAAAAAGACTCGATTGACTTAGTTAATAACACTACTAAAAAAAGACTCTTGTTCATTGCTAATAACACTACTAAACAATGTTACAACTCGACTGACTTTGTTATAAGGTTGTCAGTGATTTTAAAGAAAGAAAATCAACACAATTTCGCCGGTTATTTTTCACACAAAAATACATAACACTCTTAAAAATAAATTATTTTTTAAAAAAAAAGAATTATTTTTTGTTAATTTTTAATTTTTTAACTAAAATTAAATGACACATGTCGATTTAAAATAAGAAGTTGCAATTGAAGAATATATATAAAAATAAATAAATCATAAAAATAGTATTTCGTGTTAAAATGAAACATAAAAAATGGAGTTCAAGGGTTAAAATGGAACAAGGCTAAGATAAAGTGTCAAAATGAAAAATGCGGACAAGTTAGAGGGGTTGTATATGTGTTTGGCCATATATATAATTAGAAGGTATATAATTTAAATTTATAAAATTAACTTGATCGATAAATTAAATTTATTAAATTAAACTTTTGTTGATGTGTAGTTAAATTATATATATATATTGATCAAGTTAATTTTATAAATTTAAATTATATACCTTCTAATTATATAAATTTAATTTTATTGATCAACAAAAGTTTATCAATATCAAATTTAATATATAAATCTCCTTTAATTGATCATCGATATTTCTTTAATTGATAATGTATTTCATATCTGAACCACTAATATATAAGACTTGATTTGTTAAACTACTCGAGGAATATATATATATAATTAATCAACGCATTTCATACTCCGATGAAGTATCATTTACATGTCATCATAATTAGGAGGTGATCACTACACTTGACATCCATTCAAGATCGAACGTATATAATAATACTATCTCGCATTTCATACTGGAATGAATTATATGTTAGCTCTTCACCGCTACTACATCATGACATGAGATATTAAGTTTATGATTAGACGACGGACTGATAGGATTTGTACATTACTCTATAAATATAAGTATAATTATCTCCTAATTCATATCAACGTAGTTTCATACTCTAAATATGGATTATAGATATTTTTTTATTTATTTCACGAATTCTAACATTTTATTTGTAAAAGTATACAAAATTGTTACACTTTTTGAACAATTAATCGTAGGTGTAAAATGAAAATTTAATATTATGCACAATAGCAAAATTATGATTAATAGAAATATTTTAAACATACCGACCTCCGGATGTCGCTTTTATTAAAAGTAATTAGATATAATAAAAAATACCGACCTCATGAGGTCGGTATCACATTAAATTTTAAGATAAATAAAAAGTAATCATGTTAATTAAATAATATTGACATCGGGAGGTCGGTATTTTATACTAAATTATTTTTTAACTTATATAAAACCGTCATTCGGAGAACGATTTATTTAAAGTTAATTGAAAATATTAATTTATTACATACTATTTAATTTTACCGACATCTGAAAGTCGGTATTATAATTTTTTTTGTTTTTTATTTTACACAAAACCATTATCCGGAAGACGATTTAAATAAAATTAAATCAAAATATTTCTCAATTTTGTTATTTTTATATGGAGAAATGGAGAAAATCGTGTTTGCTAGTGCATATATTTTTAAAAATGCGACGGACAACATCTCTATGTCCGTCGCTTTTTAGAAAAAAATGTTTGACCAAAAAGCGACAGACTAAGAGACATTGTCCGTCGCTTTCTTAAAATATTTGACCAGATATTTTGACCAAGAAGCGACGGACATAAAGATGTTGTCCGTTGCTAATTTAAAAAATAATTAAACAATTAAAATTAATAAAAAGCGACGGACGGCGTGACTTTTTTTAAAATAATAAATAATTATTTTTAATAAAAACCGACGGACTCCGTCACTATCTATATAAAATAATTAATTAGCAAAAATACCCGAAAAAAAGCGATGGACTAAGCGATGCCGTCCGTCGCTTTTAACAAAAATAAAAAAATAAAAAAATTAATTAAAAAGCGACGGACTAAGAGACGCTGTCCGTCGCTTTTTAAAAATGTTTGACTAGATATTTTGACCAAAAAGCGACGGACTAAGAGATGCCGTCCGTCGCTTTTTTAAAAAATTAATTAATAAAATAAAATAAATTTAAACGACGGACAGCGTGGTTATTGTTTAATTTGTAAATAATTATTTTAATTAAAAAGCGACGGACGGCATCTCTTAGTCCGTCGCTTTTTTGGAGCAACGCTGTCCGTCGCTTTTTTGGAGCGACGCTGTCCATCGCTTTTTCTTCCGCCGTTTTTTAGCAGTTTTTTAGTAGTGTCGGGTTGGTTTGGTCTCGGGTTGATTTTTTTTAGTTAAAACCAAACCAACCCAAATATAGTCGGGTTTTTTTTCAAAACCAAACCAAGTCAAACCAAACCACTAGTCGGGTTTTTTTTCGGGTTGATTCGATTTGCGATTTGGTTGGTTTTCGGTTCGGTTTTGTACACCCCTAATTGAAGGATACGTTTGAGACAAAAAATAACATTTAATGCATATAGATAGATTAATAAAAGACATTTTTGATAACATAAATCACAAATATTAGGGCATTTTTTAGACTCCCGACTAAACAATTATTCCCCCAAATCTCTTCCTTTACAAATTAGAAAAATAAATTTTAACCTACATTTAAAAAAACGGCTACACACTTATTACCTTCATAAGAAAACTGGAAAAAAAAAATTGAGTCTCCTTTCGGTAAGCCTCTTGACTATATTATAATATCAGTAGTTGTAAATCTTTGATTACTCAGTACAAGTAAGCATTACTACTTGATCAATGTTGCTCTGACCGATGAGTGTGTGTCGGATCATTCAAAAATAGTGTATTTTTGAATGATCTAATTCCACCAATACCTTAGGTTGTCCAAATCACCTTGTGTTTTGCCGCGACTGGAATTTGAATTTTAGACCCTTGATTTTCAACTCTAGGACTAGTGGGACAAAATACTTGGTGGATAATGGACTCACTCATGTATGCTTCTCGACTTTAATACTAGGTTAGGGTTTGAACCTATGTCAGGTTGTGTAAATATAATGTGACAAGTTCAAAGATTGAGGAACCCTGGCTAATGCGAGGAGGAAAATCCTTATATAAGCTTGACATAGATTAGATATTAGGAAGAGTACTAATGAAACCTTTAATGGGCTCGATTTATCGATAGTGCTATGGTCTTCTTGCTAAAAGATTTATTGTGTATATTGGTGAAATACATTTTATTTGTACATATATATATTTGTTGAATCCCCTGCACACTAGATAGCATGAAAATCGTTGCTCCACCACTATAGTCTTCTTCTTTCCTTGTGGTCAATTATGAGTCGTTATTTCCTGTCTATGAAGTTATATTGAAGATATTAAACTAGAAATATATTTGGGTATTATATTGCATTTATCCCTGATTTTTATTATTTTCAGATTTGCTGCCAAACTTGTTTTATTAGACCATGATGAATGCTTGGACATATGGTGTGGATACAATAAGCAATTTGCCTTGTAATGTTCTTGATGGAATTCTAGGGAGCTTGCCTTGGAAAGATGCCGTGAAGACCAGTATCTTGTCAAAAGACTGGAGGTACAAATGGGTAACACGACAACAACTTGATTTTAATGATGAGTTTTTCAAGTCTCTCAAACAAGATGAAGAAGCAAAGAGAATCATTTACAAAGTCCTATTACTCCATAAAGGATCAATATTAAAGTTTAGACTCCAAGGTCGTAGTTTTAGGAGTTGTCCTGATATTGATCATTGGATTCATTTTTTGACGAAGAAAAATGTCTAGGAATTCACCCTTCATGTCAACTTCAAAAACAAATTTCATTTACCTCATCATATTTTTACTTTCCAGCAATTACAGTATTTGGAACTTCAACATTGCTTGTTCCACCCTCCACAAGGTTTCAAAGGGTTTGAGAAGCTTATTAATCTCCATCTAAAACATGTCACTTTTGTTCCATCAATATTTACAAATCTCATCTCTAAAAGTCCGTTGCTTGAACGATTGAGGTTGTGTTGGAGCACAAATTTTGACACCCTTGAAATTGATGCTGCAAATCTCAAATTCTTTGAGTTTCAAGGAAAATCAAAATCCATTTCCTTCAAGAATGCTCCTATGCTTGAAAAAGTTACTGTGTGTTTCACTGGATTTTTGACTGATATATCTCCTTTTTGCTCTAATCTTACAAAGTTCTTCCATTACATGCCCTCACTGCTAGAACTGCATCTATGTGATTCAACACTAGAGGTAACATACATTATTTGTGATATACTAATTATATTATTATCATAACAAATGATTGACGTAACTTTTGACTTGCTTCGAGTACTTGATCATGGGTGGTGTACCAGAGAGTCCCTCGACTGCTCTGAACAATATCAAATCTCTCAAGTTTTTGAGCATGTCTTTAAGAAACGTTAAGGAGGTTTCAGGTGCTGTTTACTTGATGACAAGTTGTCTTAAATTACAACATCTTACAATTGAATTTGTAAGCATGCACTCTCTTGTTTTTTTTTATCATCATTAATTTGAATTCGCCTAACTAACTGTTCCTTGGAAATTCTTTTAGCACTCTATAGTCTAGAGGGTTAATGTTGAAGGTGTTGTAGAATTTCTATGTGCCCAATCATTTTTATACGGTGCTGTGAAGCTTCAAAGAGTTCAAGTGAACATGTTTATGGGTCTTGAGATGGAAATGGAATTTATCAAGTATATTTTGGCATATGCACCTGTACTTGAGGAGATCTTCTTTGGAATTTTGCATATCTCGATGTTCGTTCGGGTAAACAAATGATGGATGATATAGAAGAATTCCACAGAGCGTCACCTAATGTTGAATTCATATTTGAAAATTATTGATTGAAACTCCCAGCATCTTTCTGGGCAAGGCATGCAGTAGATTCTCTTCCATGATCTGCACCAAGGTTAGGCTACTTTCTCAAGCATAGGAGGATTGAGCTCTTGATTGAAACTCCCAACATCTTTTACTTCTATCCTTCTTGGCTCTAGTCCATCTGGTTTAATTTTATATCATATTAATTGGCCAAATACTTTTAACACTATCTGCACCTAAGATAGTTTCCTACGTATGTATGATGGTTTTTAGTAGTATTATCCTACATAGATTATAATGGTGAACATCCTTGAGATACCCTTGTCAAATAATGCAACAACTCAGCATCTCAAAATTTTCAACTGGTCAATGAGGTGGGCTGAGATAAAAACACTAGGTGTATTTCCATTTGTCTAAGCCTTTGGTAGACAAAGTTAACTTGACATTTGTTGCTAGTAGGGGTGGCAAATGTGGTTGGAATTCTATCCCTACTATTTTTCAAATTACAAAAATTCCTTAAATTTCGTGGAATCCAGATACATTCTAAAACGTTCCCGATAGATCGCGTCCCCTTTTTTAATACATTTGATACATCACTTAACGTCCCGATAAATCGCGTAAAGTGATGTATCCAAGAATAGGAGAGAGTATTAATTGTGTAATTTTTTCAAATAATAGGAAATATTAAAGAATATGATAAAATAAGTTATATATATTTAGGTAATTTTTCCAATCGAATTGCTAGGGCCTAGGTGGGGTTTTATTTTACTTTTGTCCACTGAAAATGCTGCATTATTTTTTATTCGTCGAAACTTGAACAGATCTGGCCAGGTATTATAATTAAGTGAAATATGGATATATAGAAAAATGATTTTTTTTCGTTACAAAAAAGGAGAAGATAACTTTAAGTTTTCAGTAGTTGACTGGCTATATGGGAATGAAGTTTAATTTCTAGATAGACAACTAAATATTTTGTTTGCTTAATTTTACAATTCTTTTGTGTTATGTTTGAGAATGTAAGTGCCTATCTTTTTTTCTAGAACATTGGATAGGAACTTATTCACCGTCTTTGAAATAATTAAACTTGTAAAGATAAATAAATAGGACTGTAATTTGTAATCTTTTGCATAGACTTTAATAATATATAAATCAATTTTATTATTATTTAACAGTTGTAAGAGAGTGATAAGTACTCTCTCAAGTTCAAGTATCTTTATTAGAAAGTACTTCTACCCCCAATGTCAGAATTTTCAACGCGAATTTAGATTTAGTCAAACCCTAAATCGTATTTATCGAATATCAGGTGAAAAAAAACAACATAAAAATCAATCTTGAAAGGAGATGAAGAAAATGCACAGGTAATTTCTTGAGTGATCATTCAAATATATGTTTTTGCCTAAGGTTTATATTTCAATTTTTATTACCTAAAAATCATCAAATTCAAATCCATGTAATAAAAAATAAACTCGCAGAAAATCTATGTTTTGTTGATGTGACAAGATAAAGTAAGGCAAATTTTATCGATGGTCACATAATTTTTACTTTTTATATCGAAGTGACTTAACTATATTTTGACATAAAAAAACAATTTTAAATTTAGTAACACAAAAATCATATCTGTAGAGTATTCAACTCCAGATAGTAATATTTTTTACTTTTTTTTACTAATAAATACAAATATTCCGGACATTTAAGCAAAATATTAATAAGATAACTTTTTTTCGTATTTTAATTCTAGAACAAAAAGTATGATCTTTATGAAAAAAAGAGAGTACATAATTAATAAGAGCTATAAATATATTGTATTGTATTGTGTCGTATTGTATTGTTTTGATAAATACAATACTTGAATAGATTGTATCGTTCTCCGTTATTACATAACTTGATACATCAACAATTTGAATGAATAATACTACAAGAAAAGTAGGGAACGAGATAAAACAACTATAAAAAGAAGGGCAAAGGGTAAAATCAGATTATTAAATAATAAGTAAAGACAAATGAGAAGAAAATATTAAGATAATAACATGATCACACCAAATTGATCGTTTCATAAAATTGGAATTTTGATTGTTATCTAATAATGAATTTAGTCGATACGATATAATAAAATTTAAATAACAATTAAAATACACATAATATTTAAATTAACAATACATTACAACAAATAAAAAGAGGTTGATCATGTTTCCAAGAACCAAATAATGCAATAATCATGCAAAAATTACAAATCTGTAAAGTTGAAAATTGATGAAATAAATTAAGAGACTCGAATTGTTTCCTTTATCCCTATTCAGAAGCCAACCACAAAAGTCAAGCGCTGGTGATTTTTGTTTTCTCCATAATAATAAAAATGGATTCATGATTTAAATTTTATAGAATTATTTTTAAGGTTATCTGTATTGAATTTATTGTATCTTTTAAAAATTATCAAACTCAACCAATGTAATCACAAAACAAACTCGTCGAAAATCTATGTTTTGTTGATGTGACAGGATAAAGTAAGATAAATTTTACAAATGATCAGATTATTATTATCTCTTACACCAAAAGTCACTTAACTATATTTTAACATAAAAATATAATCTAATAACACGAAAAAAATCAACTTCAGGCGAGTAATATTTTTTACTCTTTTTTTTGGACTAATACATGCAGCTCTTCCTGACACTAAGCAAAATATTGAAAATATATATATATTACCTTAAAAGCATGAACTCCTAACTTTTAAATTACTATAATATCTCTAACTTAGGTTGTGACTTTTTCAATGAGTTGTGATTTTTCTGATAAGTTGTGACTTTTTTCAAAGGGTTGTGATTTTTCGATGAATTGTGACTTTTTCAAAGGGTTGTGATTTTTCGATGAGTTGTGACTTTTTCAAAGGGTTGTGATTTTTCGATGAATTGTGACTTTTTCAATAAGTTATGGCTTTTCCAAAGGGTTGTGACTTCTCGAAAAAGTCATGACTTTTCAGATAAGACACAAAAAACAATATTTGTTCATACTCCCTTTTGTTGACTATATATAGAGGGGTTTCTCTCAATTTTTCACCACAATTTTTTTTTTTAATCTTCTACTCTTCTTCATCTTGCATTTTAATTTTTTTTTTGTGTGATTTATTGTCGTTGAGTGAGTTCGAAGTTTAGCGGAATATGAGGTACTACTATTCTGATGAAGTAAGTCGTTCTATCCTAAGAGGATATATTCCATAACCTCGAGTACTTGAGGAAAATAATTTTGATGATATAATAATTATTTTTTGTTTAATATATACATTAGTATGTAATGTTCCAATTATATATGAAGTTAACATGACGTAGTCTAAATTCATTTGTTTTTGTTAACAATTTCTCTTGCGATATAGATATATGCTTCTGAATATCTTTTTCCAAAATTTAGAGAATTGTCACCAATTGTGCATGAATAGTGAATGCACCTGGGTCTTCTTCTTAATTCTGAAGCAGAAACCTTGTAGCGATAACACGATAGTGTTGCAAGTTATCTGCCGGCTCAAAACTGATTGTCCTCTTAGTTGTGACCAAGTTCTTCATGAACTTAGCACAACTTAACATATGTTGTAAAGCTTCTACCAGAGGAATATTCACTTAAAACTGATGAAGCTTGTATATGAATTTCAATAACATACCATCATCATATTTCTTCTTCATCCTTTATTGAAATAGAGGTGTGGTTTAGGAATTCGTTGTTGTTGATGTATCGTCTATGCTCTTAGCCCCTTCAACTTCTTTAGGACTAACTTCCACCTCTTTTGACTTACCAGAATCAACAAGAACCTTTGCATCAAACCCTTCTCAACCTGAGTATCAATTTTAGCTTTAGCATCTCCTTCCTGCTCAATACTTGTAGGTAATGGTCCTGGAAGTGACTTACCACTCTTAATAGTAATTTCCATGCATTACCCCTCATTTCTTGGGTTTTGAAAAGTACCACTGGGTAGTGTACCATTCTTTCTCTGATATAATGTGGCAGATAGTTTCCCCATCTGATGCTTCAGATCTTGAAAGATATCGAGTGTGAATCGACCAATTGAATCATGTTGGAGAGATCACCTTTCAACTTCTTAACCCCAGATTCTGTGGATTTCATCCTAGAGTTACTTGTTCGATTACCTGCTCTGTCTCTATTAGCAGGAGGAACATATACTCCACTACAATCATTCTTGAAGTTATCTTTGTTATGCTAGTTCCCTTGATCGCAGTTTCCAACTCTAGCATAGTAGTCATCCTTTTGATAGTTTCTACCTTTGTCTCCCAAATTGTTATTTTAGAAACCCCTTAGTTGTTCAGATAATTGACGTTCTCATCAAAATCAAAATCCAAGTCCTCATGTCAATATGCAGTTCCTACTGATCTACCAACTAACAAATGTTTGGTCAACAAGCCCATCTATGTCTTCATATGGGCCATATCCTGATCACATTCCTCTTCTCGCCGATGCTACTCAGTTGACATACCTACTACGTAATTGATCCCTGTAATTTCAAAATCTTGTCATGATCCAAGACTACCTCCTAGATGTGACATAATACCTAGAATCCCAAAAGACTCTACGCTTAACCACATGACAAAGCATGATAGTAAGATGACAACATAACTAAAATAACATGAATACAAAATATGAGTATCCAATGATAAACTCAACGTATATGAAAAATTTGAGTACAAAGACCATAAAGCGAAAATACGATGTCTGAAACCAAGCCTCCACTACATGATGTGTGGACTGGACAAACCCTTTCTGTGTTTTTTTGTTTAAAGAGAGATTTGTATTATAAATACAGCTAGTGGGAATCGAACTCCAAACCTCCATGAGGTGAACGAGTGTGCCTATCATTGGACCATCTGCCTTTGCTTTTTCAAAGAGTGTTCAATTAATAAATATCCACATATTAGACTCTACTAGTATACGTACCCGCGCGTTGCGCGGATATTATAAAATGTTAAAGTTATAGTTTAATTTTTTTTTTAAAATTGTAATTAAATATTTGAGATGAGAAACATGTATTATTTAAAATAAAATAAATAATTTTTTTTTGTTTTTGGAAATATATGAAAAATAAATAAAACTTTGATTGAATATTTAAAATTTATTATGCGTCAAGTTAATAAGGATAGTCGAATGAAAGCAAGCCATGATATAGTAAAAGTTCTGTAAGAGGTTTATAAATTTTAATAATGCACAACTTAAATATATTTAGAAAATTATATTATTCTTGATTTACTATAAATATGTACAATAAATTTTTAAGAAAGAAATAACACGTATTAAATAAAAATTAATACAAATTATAATAATTACTAAAAACTTAATATATTTAAAAATGTGATATAAATTACATTTATTATAATCTCAACAATTAAATTAAGTTGAAATGGAATGAATAATAAATAATTTATTAATTTAATAATGTATTAAAGTAAGATGTGACAACGAAACGATTTTTTAGGAATATTGATGCGCGTGCCTGCAGTATATATTTATTGCAAGTCATTAATGTGTGTGCTTGTATGTATATGTATTTATTAGTTTTATTAAAATATGGTCAATCTAAGTGAATTGGAAAAAAGTAAAATCAAATAGATTTTTGGACAACCCACCGAAATCCAAAAGTAATTGGAAAGTAAAAAGGGAAAAAACGTAAAAAACAAACAAAATGGATCTCTCTGGAAGGAGACCAAAATATGAACAAAATTTTCCAGATTTGGAAGGTGAGGTACCTCTTCCGAGTGTGGATCTTCGCAAAGTTTCTGAGTGATTTGTCAATGTTGTGAGTGCTATTTCTTTCATCTCTTTAGTAAATCTTCTATTGTCTTTTCTACTATGAATATCTTCTGCAAAAATATGGTAAAGTTAATTTTACAATTTCAACATTTGAACATGCAAATGATAACATAGCATAAAAATGACTTTCTTCAAGCATGTTAAGATTAATATATATGGCATAAAAGATTTGATAGGAGTTGTTTTCAGATCTAGCATCGTTCCGACAAAAATTCAATGTACTGTGAAATGGTGAGTTAAATTTTTGACATTTTTTTATATTGATCCTTCATAATGAGAACTTCAATTGAAGAATATATTAGCATGAAGTAGTTCTTGTTTTGGATTAATTTTAATGAGATTTATCAGGTTATGTCTCCTTCATATCTATTTGGAATGGTCAGATACGGCTAATAGTTTAACTGTAATTTAAATTATAAAGTAGTAAATGCATGGTATTGCAAAGCTATAATAAGCTTATGTTGATAAAGATTTTGGTATCTTGTTAGGTGATTCAGAGATTTTGTATATATAATCTGAGTTACAGTTTTCCTAGCAAGCCGGAGTAAATTGTACTTGAAATTTTTTAATGTGAATTGTCAAGACACAGTTTATTATATATTATAAGAAAAAGTTATCATTTTCTTTGTCTCCAAATCATAATTTGTTAAAATGACCTTAAAATATAGGAACTTGTCACTTTTACTTTTTAGAGAAATGAGTAAAGTTTAAAAAGTAGTAAAGATTGTAAATGTGTGAAGTCTTATAATCTATCTGTACTTTAAATATGGATAAAACTATCTGATAACTATGAAGTTGTATTTATTATTAATGTTTAATAGTAGTATTAATATATAGATTTGTGTAGTTTATGATAATTTATATATATACAACAATTTTGAGCAATGTTTATAATACAATTTCTGTCTTAATACATTCTAACTGGAAAAAAATTCCTAATATATTTTCATATTTCCTTTTTAATAAGTGTATTGTAGATGGCGGAGAAGTTGATTATGGGAAGAATTTTTTACTGCCAGTGTATCGATGGGAAATAGCAGTGATTATAATTAGCTAACTAAGGTTAGTACATATCGACTATTGCATATTTCAAAGTAATTTGGACTTTCTTGTCTTTTTTTTATTAATGTGTACCTACTTAATGTTAACTTACTAAGTTAAATTACATAATTAATGTAACCTAAAACATATATAATAGTTAATATAAAAGTTATTGTAACATACACAACAAAAATTGTAGTATATATATAAAAGTTAAAAACTACAATGTATGTCAAATAAGTTTTGGAAAACTTCTTTATATACTACATTTGTGGCTTCATTACTTATTTTCCCATCTTCATCATAAGTAAGTATTTTTAATCCCTTTCTATTTGTCACTCTGGAAAGAGCAACATATAACTGTCCATGCGTAAACACTGGCTTCTTCAGAAATAAGCCCACATGAGATAAAGACTGTCCTTGACTCTTATTGATTGTCATAGCAAATGATACAGTTATAGGAAACTGTCTTCTTTGAAACTTAAAAGGAATTCTGGAATCTGAAGGTGTTAAAGTCATTCTTGGAATAAACACCTTCTGGCCAACCATTTGTCCAGATAAAACCTTTGCTTCAATTACTTGATTTCCAAGTTTAGTAACAATCAATCTAGTTCCATTACATAATCCTGCTGACTGATCGATATTTCTTAGTAACATCACTGGAACCCCAACTTTTAAAGTGATTGAATGATTTGGAACGCCAGAACATTTAATATTGTTCAAAAATTCAGGGGTATGTACATGTTCCAGAGCTGAATAAGTATGATCAGATCTGCAAATTTTATCAGAACTTAAATATGATTTCTCAGGATTATGATTAAGAGTAATCATATACTGATTTATCGATTCAACCATATCAAGAGTTGGAGCAAGAATGGCTCTTTGTTGAAGGTACTCTGGATCATTGCAATTAGTGATGAAATCTGGATAAATACTTTCCACAATAGATGCTATAGGATCAGTATACTCATTTATTAGAAGATCATTTGGTATTAAAACTTTGTCTATTCCATCAATTGAACTTCCAATGCTACCATCCCCAACTTTCAATATCCAATTAGAAAAATCTCTCAATTCTTCCAAATGTGTATCGTTTGCATTGCTTTGTAACCTCATATTCTTTGTTAGAGTTAATAGTTGACATTGTGGCCATAAATATGATGAATTTACAGTTGCATTAACAATATCTTGTCTGGTACCTTTTGGAATAACAGGTAAAATTTGTCTAAAGTCACCTCCAAGAACAACTGTTTTTCCTCCAAATGGTAATTCTGCCTTAGATGCATCTTTATAGCTAATAATATCTCTTAAAGTTTTATCCAAAGCTTCAAAACAATATTTATGCATCATAGGAGCCTCATCCCAAATAATCAACTTTGCCTTGACTATCAAATTTGCTAAAGGAGTACCTTGCTTTATATTACATGTTGAATCTTCATTTATATTCAGAGGGATAACAAATCTTGAATGTGATGTTCTACCACCAGGCAGCAATAGAGATGCAATCCCGCTAGAAGCTACTGTCAAAACAATATCTCCTTTAGATCGTATAGCTGCTGATAGTGTCCTCCAAATAAAAGTTTTTCCTGTACCTCCAAAGCCGTATAGAAAGAAAAATCCACCACTATTTGTAATAACTGCTGACATAATTTTTTTGTAAACTGCTTTCTGTTCATCAGTTAAATTTTGTAGCAATTCTTGATGTTCCTCAGTTAAAGCACCTTTATTGTAACGCATTTCATCTCGAATTAATCTGTTGCTATAATCGACCTCATCCTCATTATAGACAGGTAATGGCATTGTTGAAAAATCTTGAAAACTCCTTCCACACCCTTTTAAAAAGGTTTCAATCTTTTGCAAGCAACGATTCTTCAAATCTGCTTCTGATAGATAAACTTCTGAAAAAACATATAAACATATACTAATTTAATAAAATAATCTAATTCTAATTTACTAATTATTAAAAATTATTAAAAGTAAAATAATAATAATAAAATAATAAGAAAAAGAAAATAAAAAGATTATATATGATAAGTGTCAGGTGTATACATTATTAAATACCTGGGTTATCTAATATTCTTCTTTCTTCAAAAATGATATCTTCTGATAGTAAGTGCCAAGTTGATTGCCACACTATCTCCGGACGTGACATTGAATTAGATATAAGTAGCATAGCAAATAATTGTCGTAGATATGATGGCATTCCCCATTGACTTGCTTCTACTATAGCATCAACATATTCTTTGTCATCATCTAATAATCCTAGAGCATAACATGCATCTCGAAAGGTCTCATGATCAATATCATTTATTCTTCTGATCTCCTCATAAGAAGTTGGACCTTTAACAACATTCAATAGCAATCTAAGGTAATATTGATCACCAGATCCCGGTGGAACAAAGAAAATTCTTCCAATAGAAAATGCTGAAGTTTTCCTTTTTTCCCATCTCTTAGATTGTTGCTTCCAAACAAAATTTAAAGGAAATTCTGCATACTTTAGATGTCTTGCTTTAGGAAATTCCTTATTAGCTTCCAACCATCTTAAAAACATTGATTCCTTCACTGTTGGTTTATTGATAACAACATCAATTGGATCATCATCTGAAAATATGACATTTTGATTGTCTGGTAGATGAAAAGTTAAAGGTTCTCTATGGTGGATTGGGAATTTGAAAATTCTCCAAGATGCTTCACAGGATGATATATAGCGACAATCACAATACATTTTTATTTCATCCACAACCTTTGAATCTGAAGAATTAACACTATCGCAAAAAGCTGTTGTGACTCGATCATGACCTTTATTAACATACTTATATAAGTATTTAATCGATCTTGATTGATTGCACCATTCAACATTAATATGTGCCCCATATTTCATTAGCAAAAATTTATTATGTGGTACAACATATCGATTATCTAAATCAATTCCTGATCTCTGTGTAGATCTACCATCATCTCTTCTTCGATATAAAGGATATCCTTCTTCATCAAGTGAGGTAGATGGTAAAAATCTTTTTGGAAAGTGCTTTGTACATTTGCCTTTTTGCATGCAAGGGGATGATTTTCTTATTGAACCACATGGCCCATGCATCATGAAGTTTGTAACAGCCACATAATAATCCGAATCAAGTAATTTATCAAGCAATTCAGCTGAAATAATCGCATCAATGTCTCCAACATTTGGAAATTTATCATGGAGAAAAAGTAAGATATGTGCATGAGGCAATCCACGCTTTTGAAATTCAATAGTGTAAATCACTATATGAAGAGAAAAACAAAATATTATTTGTAATTTATGATTTTATTTAAATAAAACAAATTATATTAACTTTAAAATGTAATATAATAAAATAAAGCAAAATAAAGTTCATACCCGCTTTTACTTCTCCAAAAACTTTATTGTCTCTTAAATCTTTTATCAAATGATCCAATTTGATTTTAAAGACTCTTGTTATAATGTCTGGCCGATCTTCTGGATGCAATCCTCTACTATGCACAAATCTATTAATTTCAGGCCATTTCGGATTGCATGTAAATGTAATGAATAAATCAGGATATCCAGCCCATTTACATATTGCCATTGCATCTTGATAATTTTGCAACATGTAACGTGTTCCACCTGTGAAAGTAGAAGACAATATAATTCTTTGTCCTTGAGAAGATGGTTCTGTGTCTCCATGCAAAACTGCTTCTTGTAATCCTTTATATAAATGTGTTCTCAAGTTTCTTTGATTTAGTCTATAAAACAATAAGCGAGAAGATTCAATCATTGTATATCCATCAACCAAGAATTGTTGAAATAATCTTTTAGCAGAAACAATTGTAGGTACTTCATTCTTCCTTTCTTGAATTTTATATGCAAAATATTCGCAAGAACTAACACGTTTTCTTCCCTCACTTGATTCATCAATTCTATTTAAAGGAATATCTTCTCTATAACCATCTTCCCCATAAGGTAGTAGTAATGGATATTGCAAACCTAAATATGCTGCATTAAGCTCATTTATTCTCTGAAGTTGTCCATTTTGACTTTCGATTATTATATCTCTGTCAGTATTTGTTGGTTCAAAATCGCCAACAACCAAAGCTGCTACCTCTGAAACTGATGGCAAGTTATATCTTCTTCCATCTGATCCTCTTCTTCCGATAAGTCTTAGTTTAACACTTGTACTTTGTTCAGCTTGAAATCTATCTCTAACCATACGAAAACTCTTTGCAAGAACATTATGTTTATCAAGCATTTCCTTCAGTTCGGTGACAATTTGAGCATGGATTTGATTGTTGCTTTCACCGCTACTACAAAGTGAATAATAATATGTTGATAATAGTGATTAATTACTTCAGTTATAATTAATCTTATATAATACATTAATAAAATAAGTACACACCTGATAACATTCATTCTATTTGTTACCTCATTTTCTGTATCATAAATATATAATTGTGCAAATTTTGGAGTAGATCCCTCATTAGGCAATAAGCTTCCAATTTTATGATAATTCTGTCCAGATAATCTGAAAGTTCTTGGCCCCTTTGTTTGATTGACAGATGCATCAATTTTTCCTCCCATTGATGTAAAAGAAAACATGGAATTATAAGTTCGGATATTCTCTCTGAAATGGTTACTTTTTTCACCTACAATAAATTATAGAAATGTAAAGTTGATAAACAAAATTATTGACGTGTATTTATATTTGTATTAAATAAATTAATTACCTGATCCAAATAATAATTCCTTCAACACAGTAGGAGGATCCTTTGGATTGGGAAGCTTTATCTTTCCATGACCACAACACAAAGTGAAAACAGGTCTTTTGTTTTTACACTTCTTATCAATTCTTTCCGCATACCAAAAGTAAGCGCCGCAGTATTGACATTCATAAATTGGATCTCCTATATCCCAATAGTCTAATTTTTTTTTAAAAATACGTTAGAAACAAAGTAATTTGTTTAAACAAAGCAAAGGTTAGGGATAGTAATATATAAAAATTACCTTCATTGTATAGTTTTCCACTACCAAACTCATCTGCTGCCAACATATCTACATCTTCATTTTCATCATGAGTTAGATGATTTGATATTCTGTTATCTGTTACAAATAATATAGAATTTGAATATATTGCAGATGCTTATTGAATATTGTTATGTTCTTTTAGTGATATACCTTTGAAAAATGCCATTTTCCGTAATAGATGAAATAAGTTTTATGAAATTTGAAGAAGATAAAAGTTTTAAATATGAACAATATATAGGTAGTGTAATATATTTCACTGTTGTATAGTAGAAGACATGTATTATATTGAGCAATAAAAATAGAGATAGGAGATCAAACCATTGAAATCTGATGAGTATTTTCCACGCTTTTTATTCTGTCGTAAGCTTAATCTTTGTTTTCTTGCTAATTTCTTCTGATCTGTCATGACTTTGATATGAGTTATTGAACTTGAAATCTAATTATATGGTAAATTACCATGAATAAATGCAGTTGACCAAATAGCAGTTATTTTAAAATCCAGATTAGTGCATTTAGTTGAATAACTGTTAATTTTAAAAAATATTAATTATTATCATTCTGATATTGTGAGTTATTAGACAGTAAATATTTTGGAGTATAACAGTTTAAAATTATAACTGTTTTTTTTATTGTTTGTGATTTTGAATAGATTAAGGACCTCAAATAGAAATAAATCGATTTATAGTTATGCTGAAACTTTTTAACAGGTTTAACTTTATAATAACTTGGGAAAATATATTCTTCACTTGTAACAATTACTAAGAAGATTAATATTTGTTTAATCTCTCTCTCTCAATGTTTTTGATATGTATTTACCATATCATTCATAAGATATAGAAGTAGTTGAATATTGTAACATATGTGATCCTAGTAAAAATTATGTGAATCAATAATTTCTTTGACATTGCTTTTATTTATGTTAGATCTGAATATGCATTTGTTTTTAAGGAGTTGTTCCAAACTATAGGCATTATGTGAAGGGTAACAAAATATACATTGATCAGATGAAGGGTAACAAAATATACACAGAGGTAATGAGAGCAATATTTGTCATTGCTTTGGATCAAATTCCTCATTACAATTTATTTGTGCTTTGGAATTTTCATCTATTCAATGCTAGGTTCCTTCTTATAGTTGTATATATGAGTTACTGTTAAGTAACATCTATTGTATGACGTGTTATAAAAATTGCACCAAATGCAGTAGATATAGCATAAAATATATAAAGATCATGCAGAGGATTTGATAGGAATGTCTATGAACATGTTTGAGTATTTGATGAGTTAGTTTATCTGATAATTATATATGAAATAAGATACTGACACCAACACTTGAGACAAAACTTATTATATCTATGTGTAGGATGTTGCCTTTCTTTTCATCAGGTTGTAGTTTACTTCATTTTAGGTTCTTGACCCTCCCTCTAAATAATATAATCAAGGAAAATATATTTAAAATAATATTTTACAGAATGTCATGTTTTGCTATATAAAATATTCTGTTTTTATAGCATATGTGTTATTGAAGATTTATTATATATGATTTATCTATTTTTGAAATTAGTTCACGAAGTTTGCGCACATTGATACAATTGTCAGTGTGCTGTTTAGTGTGCTGTTTAGTGTGAATTTGGTGCGAATGTTTTGGTGCAATTCCGGGTTCTGTTTACGCTGTTTTTATCGTGAAGTTTTTGGTGCAAATTCAATGTTTTTCTGGTGGTTTTTTGGGTGCAATTCTAACGTTGTTTTAGAGATGATTCTGATGCTGCTGTTTTGGTTTAATTCAAATGATGTTTTAATATTTTTATTGTGAAAATTTAGTGCAACTTTGGATCTTTTCTGCTGCTGTTTTGGTGCAACTTTAGGGCTGTAGCATTGTGAATATAAATGAAGATTCAACATGTTATATACAGCAAGGTACTCCTTCAGCAAATATGATAGAATTTTTATAAATCATTGTTCATTATGACTACCTTTGAACATATATATTGGAAGAATGAAGATGAATTGCTTGGAGCTTTAGAATATCTGATTCCTATTCTGAATATATCAGCTCAGAAATTGATGTGGATCCACCATATTGTTCACCAAAGTGTTGCATATTTTTTAACATATGGGAATAAGGTATGTCTCTTAAATTGCACTAACGTATTTGTAGAAATCAGCTAATAGTGTGTTGTTTAGATTTTATATGCAGTAAAGGTAACTTTAATGATCCTTCTGTTACTAATGAGTGTTAAACTATAAGTCAGAGAATATAAAATACACATTAAGACAACATGTAGAGGATTAACAACATAAATTTAAAAACAACCCCACAAACACACACATATAGAGAGAGAGAGAGAATGATGGATAGATATAGATTGAGAGAGAGAGAGAGATAAATAAAGAAGACAGCTTAATAGCTTGAATTTATATAATAAACTACATAAATCATCCAACTACCTTATTAAAACTTAAATATTAAAATAATAAACTAAACTTAATACAACCTAAATTAAAACATAATCTTCCAATAACTTTTCAAATTTGGAAGATAGCTTTAGGTATTCTTTTCCTTCTTAATCACTTTGCGAATTTTGTTGCTGGGTTGTTTGACATTCAAATCGTCTTTAATTTCATGCCTTGTAGATTTTCCAGCAACTTTGCTACTCTTGGTAGATATCTTTGTAGTTAAATCAATCACATCTTCAATAATTAATGTAGCACACTCTGAAATGCTGCTCTTGATTGGAGTCTAAAATTAAATTAAAATAACATAAAGATTATAAGTAATTCAAGTGTTTTCAATCTGATTAGTAATATAGAAGATGTAACTTATCTAAAGTTAGAATACCTCAAAGAGTTTATCTTCATCATAGCTTTGCTCACATTCAAAAAGTGATTTCTGTATGAACATTATAAACATAATTAACAATTTATACAAAATTTAAAAATTTGTATGTATAATGTAAACAAATATGTTGGTGTTTAAACACTTACATTAAGACTGTCCTGAAGATCAGGATGACAAAATTCCTTTAAAAGAGTATCATCATCGGTGAAATTAACAACTTTATAGACATTATCTTTTCTGTTAATGTTTGAGTCCTTGATCAAAATCTTAAACATAAATTTCTTCTCCATTAAATAACTAAGCTCGGTTGGATAAGAACTTTCGTCATCTTCAAGTAATCCTTCTTTCAACTCTTTTGCAGTTTTACCAAGTAGTTGTATAGTCTCTTTATTCCAAAGCAATATTGAAATAAATGCAGTGCCATCCATAACAGACAGTTGTAGCCTGTATCTAAATAGCATAATATTTTGGATTATATAATATATATAAAAATAATTTTAAATAGTTTGATTTTTTATACAAACCTGTGAATAACATATTTAACTTCAGAATTGCATTTTTTACAATAATATTTGGTTCCCTCTGTATCAACCTTTGTAATACAATTGTTGCAAGCCAAGTATGACCATCCATGGTCAAGTTCCAAACAGACGATTTTTGCAGCAATCCAAAAGGAAGATTCCTTTGTATTAAAAATTAAAATAACATATCAATTAAGTTAAATAGACCAATTATTATACAGTAAATATGTAAATATATAGTGAGAAAATTTAAAATAGATTAGTAGACTCACCTCGTAGCATTGAAGCAAATCAGAAAGATATGTAAAGGATACAACACCTTTAGACAACTCATCAGTAATAGAATGATGTTTTTGAGAACTTGTCTGGGAGATCCTCTCATATTTATAATCACATGATGAAATCAATCTGCAAAAAAATTCATAACAAATAGTTTTGATATAATTTAGAATTATTATTATTAAACAAAAGAATAATTAACTACATTGCAAATGTTAAGAAACATGCCTAAGAAAAACTAAATAATTTTCTAACCTGTCTTTGAATTCAGTAGGCTGAGGAAGATTAGAATTAATCCAGATTTTGGTTTGATACCAACAACTACGTACTGAGTAATTTTCTGATGATTGATATTAAACAATGTCAAAAAATTATACTAATTAAATTTGTATTTTATATACAATTGCCTATTAC
Organism: Solanum verrucosum; assembly: GCF_900185275.1. NCBI lineage: Eukaryota > Viridiplantae > Streptophyta > Magnoliopsida > Solanales > Solanaceae > Solanum > Solanum verrucosum. Next base: position 1,339,293 of record NW_026020200.1, read on the forward strand.
AATGTTTTAACCTCTAAATTTGTGAGCCTTCATTAATTGACAAACCACAATCAAAGGTTCATCTGCAGATCCTGTCAAATGTGGTTGTATTTGGTCCGCAAGTTCACCCCATAATGTTGTTGACAGTCTATTTTTACTGTATGAATGGAATTTAATTACATTTTAATATATATAAAAATATATATCAATATATAAAAGGATAAAATGAATTTAAAATAATTACTTATCATCTTCTAGAACAATATTGATGAAATAACTATTGTTATCTCCTTGCTTTATCTGTTGAATTGGTTGATATGAAGAAACATGTCCAATAACATCTGCAAATAAAATATATTATTAATATATTGTAAATTTAAAATATAATAAATGGAATAACATATCATTATTACCCAAAAGCTCAGTCTCATCAACATTGTGATGAATTGTCAATTTGTCAAAGGTGCGGATATTGAATATATCCATATGAAAAGAAGGATCTTGAATTTCCTTAACATTTGTAGTCACAGTGAAGTTAAGCTTGTGTTTGTGTGTTGTTGTCTTAAATTTCATGATGTTTGGGGTAATCACAAAGTAATTCATCCGAAAAACACCAAGTTCATATAGAATTTCTCTGAAATGCTTAATTAATGTCTTTCCAATTGATGCATGAATACGATCACCCTGTAATAAAACAAAATGTTGTTTTATGATAATTGTTTTTCAAGTATATAAAAACTATTTGTATGAGTGGTACCTTTTCATCTTGTAAAATCATCTCCAAAGAGTAAGGTATTTCTGGTTTGAATTTATCAGGAACTATCCACAATCGAATAACTCGAACTTTTAAGTTCCAGTGCATTGATTTAGATGTAATTTCTGAGATTGTGTGAAAGTGCAAAGCCATCTATATTACTGAATATCGCAGAACAATCGACGAACAACGTAAAATTTGTATGTAAATTTATTACTGAAAGATGTCTATTTATAGTAGGGAAATTTATAGATGCAGTAAATAATTGTAGTTTAAGTTTCCTTGTTTATTGGATGGTTATTGAGAAGTTATAAAACTGCTTGTATTTATCTGTTAAAATATTTTTATTGTTTGGTATAAATTATAAATACAAAATAATGATATATTAAGCTTTTGTAATTAAAATTATGTATCTTCTGATTTTGAGGCTGCCTCGATCCAGTTAACCATGATAGTTGAGTTATTTAAGTATCATTGTGAAGCTCATCATGCGCTATTCTGGAAAATTTTCTTAAGTTTAGTCTCTCAGGCCAAGTAGGTGTTTAGAACAGCTTTAAATTTGTACATTGGTGATTATGTTTATAATGTCTTATCGAATATTGCTTGGTATCTATCTTGGTTGTGTTTTAAAACATATGATGTCACAGTCGAATATTTTTGTATATATTAATTTAAAATTTAAGCTTTAGTAATTAAAATTAAGTATTTGTCTATAGATGATGTAATAGTTAAATAATAATTTTAAACTAATTATTTATAATTTTTTTTAAAAATTATTGTGTAACTACCGCAGAATCTATCAACTTGTTTTGTACTTAATTATTAATTAATATTTTTTTTTAAAAACTGTTGTGTAACTACCGCAAAATCTATCAACTTGTAATTATTTAAATAATTATTTATTATTTATTAATTATTATTTAAAATGATTTAAAATTTAAAATTCTAAAAAATTGTGGTAATGACACGTAGGCGTTTTTTCTTCTCCTTTTATATATAGATAGATTTTGCCTATATACCCGATATAATTTTCTGACGAAGGGTGTTCATCTGACCACCCTTACTAGGCTGTAGCTCCGCCCCTGCACTAGAACAATCTGAAAACTGAAAGTATGAAATGAATCTATATATATATATATATTTATATATATAATAGGAGAGGTGATAGCGCATACATGTCAGCGCCACAATTAATCTCTATTTTTAATATTTTAAAAATCAGTTAATTAATTATTAATTGGAAGTACATATATAATTAAAAAATTGGAATTAAGAAATTGGTTTTTTAATTAAAAGTAACCGAATACAGAGGAAAAAACGTATGTTGAGTTTTAATATATATATATATACACATACATACTAAACAAACATAATTATGAATTATTATAATTATTTTAACATTTGAAAATAAAAAAATTGAAATTAAAATTGTAAGCGTTAACAAAAGTTTTTTAACTGTTAATTTAACTTTTTACTATAAAAAAAAACATAATTATGAATTATTATGATTAATTTAATATCTGAAAATAAAAATTGTAAACACTAATAGAAATTCTTTTACAGTTATTCTAACTTTTTACTTTTTTAAAAAAATAAATCAAATTTAACAGTAGGTTACATACATCGTGTTATTCCTAAAAAAATGCACCAAACACATAAAAAAATAACTGTATCTGTGTGGTATTGATAAAGTAGTTTATAAATTTTATTTATAAATTGAAATTTAATCAAAAAGTAATACATTAAAACTGTCAATTTAATTTATTATATATATATATATATATATATATTACATTATTTTTTTGAAAAAAAAAAAAGAGAAGAAAATTGAAATTAACGAAAAAGAAAAAATAAATAGGAAAGGAAGTTCAGTGGGAGTTTAAACACACATAAATAATTTAGAGTTTTTGCACTTTTCTCTAACAATTGTGTCATGGTAAAAAAAAATAGTTACAAAAATAAATGTGTCTCTGTAAAAAATAAACAGTTATTATAAACAAGTGTGTCACAGTAGAAAAACAGTTACAGAATTAAAAAATATTTTATATATATTACTCTAATTTTTTTTTTAAAAAAAAGGTACACTAGTTGCACACCCTTCTCTCAACTTTCTTTTGTATCTCTCTTTATTTTTCTCTTCTTTAATTTATCTCTTCTATACGGTCGTTGTTATTTCATTCTGATTTAAATTAGTAAATTTAATTGCTAATCTCCATATTAGTTTTAGTGTTTGTGTAGTCAAATACAAAAAGTGAGATTGGATCCTTGGATTAAAAGATTGACACCAGAGGTAAGTATTTATAATTATTTGTTTTAGAATTTAATAAATTTGTTCACGGTATAAATTATATATTTTTTCTAAAAAAAATAATAATTCAATCTTAGCACCAGATAAATTAGTAATGATCACAAATTTAGTAATATAGAAATTCGCAAATATGATTTAATTTGCTTTAAAGGAATTATAGAATAATCTCAATTTTTATTTGAAGTTATCTAAGATTCTATGTTGTCTTAGTAGAGGTTAAAAGGTAAATTAGGAGTTGTAACATAATTAATGTGATATGTTTTGGATAGAAATATAATAGCTGTAAACTCATTTTTTATGAAAATAAGAAGCAATTACTATATATACACTGCAAAAATATTAGATGTTTGATTTTCTTTTGCTTACAAGTCATTTGGTAGTTTTAGAACAAAACTAAAAGAAAACAAAAAAAAATAATAGACAACAAAATTAACTATTTGATTAGAAAAAATTTCAAATGCGATGATACAAAATAAATTAAAAATAAATAATTAACGAAAAAAATAGGAAAAAGAAAATATTAATAAAGAGATAGTTAAAAATACATAGGTAAAATTAATACTGATTTGTGCAATAATATTGATTTGTAATGCCAACTTTTGGTGGTTAATAAAAGTTGATAATTACCAAAAAAAAATAGCGTACAAATCAGTAATAAAAAATAATATTTTAAAACAACAACAACAAAAATAATTTGGATAACAATGAATTTAAATTGCAAATCAATTAGTTTCCACGAAAATATAGACAATAAAGAACATGTTTTCAGGCTCTTATATTTTAGCAACTAAAATACACGTTACTTTTTGCTCTTTTCTTTTTTAACAAATAATATTTATTTTAATCAATTTTTGAATCAGTTATCTCTCCAAACTTCTATTTGAACTGAAACTTAGGCAACTCACAATTTCAAATTATTTTTAGGAATAATTTATGTTAAAATCAATCTGAAAAAAATTAAAAGATAAAAAGTTAATAATAAGCATTTTCCACAACACACGCTAATGTATGGTAGTTATCTAGAGGATAAATATTGAAGGCTGCTGCATTTATTTAATCCAAAGTAAAGTTTATATTTAGTCATAAACTTAAAATAATTAACCGATCGGTAGACTGTAATAAGAAAATTTACGACTTTTTTTGTGAAAGCAAAAAAATTATGTGATAGAATAAAACTATTTTATTTAGAACTCCTTATTTATTTTTTACAATTTTATAAAAATTACATTCCAAAGCATTTTAATCATTTTGATGATTATCTATTTACTCCTTTATAGCCAAAGAATTGTTGATGGTTTAGTTTAACTTTAAAAACTTTTTAATCAAATTGCTGGGTTTTGTTTTAAAAAAAAAATTACAGTTTAGGACTCATTTTTTTGGGAAGTTATCAAATTATACTAAATAAATATTTAAAAATAACTTCTCACAATAACTCTTTTTATATAAAAAATATACGTAGTGTTTACTTTAAATTTTTAAACTTAAAATGAATAATTTAGAACATATATTTTATAAACCTATTTTATTTTAAATTGAAAACTTACCTACACTTAATATAAATCTATTATTTTTTAATTTACTAATTGCTATATCAAAATTCAAAAGGACTTCGCGATATTTTGAAATCATATTCCAAAAAGTGGGCTATAGATTTCTTATATTACTTTTTAAAAGTTGTACTCCTATTATTATTGTTGTGACAGAGTTAACTACTTACAATTTTTATTTGGCAAAATGATTTGGTGGACCCTTGTACTTGTATGCGTTTGTATTGTGAATCCTTCTACTTACCTCTTTGTCATCTGGACCCTGAACCCATCTAAACTCAACCTATTGAACCCTTTCAACTCATCGTGATTCTCAATCGTGCTGATGTCACATGCCATGTCAGATAAAATTTGCCACATCATTTTTTATTTTTATAATAATTTCTTTTTTGACAAAAGAAAAATCATAAAGTTTTGATCAATTTTGACAAATTAAATTTTAATTTATTATTTTAAATTAAAAGTTTGGATCTCCTCACATCATCTTCCATTTTCACTGTGAAATGGCCCAACTGCCGGAAAAAGTCGTTGTTGTTGCCGCTCCTCTTGCGGGCGAGACCACAAATACGATCTCCCCCACCAACCTCCATCTTCATCGAACACCCTCACCATTTTCTTTCCTCCTTCTCTAACCTCCACAAATCCAGAAACCCTAAGCCGCCGCACCAGCTCCTCGCCCCTCACTATCACCGACCGCTATGCTCTCCATCCTCTCCGGAGTATCAGAAGGCCAAGAAACTCCTTACTGTCTCCGGTGTACAAATATGCTAGGAGGCTCCTCACCGTCGTCTCAGTCGTCGTCGCAACTCTTGCCGGCGACCATACGTGCTTTCTTCCTCACCCGTCTTCATCTCCGTCGCACCATGGCCACCAGATTTGACCGGAAAACCTCTTCGCTGTCGTGACCAGATCCCACCCTCACCCGCCTCGTTCTTCTTCCACTGACCTGCGTCGTCTCTCTCTAGGTGCCAATGCGAAGATCTGCTAAAGAAGATGACAAGAGTGTGAAGAAGAAAGAAAAATGGATTGGAATGGAGATGGCCAAAAATGGAGGTGAACCGGTTGGCGGAAGAAGAAAGCCTTTTTTAGTTATTTTTTTAAAAGTATTTTTATTTTATTGTTTTATTTTTTTATTTTTTTATTTTTTTAATATTTTTTGAAACTTAGATAGGATATCACTCGCCTTAACGAGAGTGAATTCATGCACTTTTGCCAACTCAACCATATTGATGCCACATAAGCCTAGTCAATGGTCAGAGGGGTTTGATAAATTGTGTTTTATTAAGTCTAAGGGTTCAATTGAAAAAGAGTTAAGTAGAAGGGTTCACAAAACAAACTCATACAAGTACAGGGGTCTATTAGACCATTTCGCCTTTTTATTTTTTGAATTTTAAATTGAGGGTGCTTAATTAGTTTAATATATATTTAAAATAATAAAAATTAAATTTAGATTCAAACCAAATTTATTTATTTCAGTTACATAGGGGAAAAAAGAATTTTCCGAAAATAAACTATCCAAACCCTCTATTATGCATGTTCTCCTTTTCACACCCAGGGGCGGACCCACCTTATATCAAGGGGGGTCAGCCGATTGAATTTTTTTAGTATTTATATATATACTAGATAAAAAATGCATGTGCTATGCACGGGCCCAACGTAGGGCTATTTATCGATCGGATAATTTCGCTTAATATGTCCTATAGAGATCAGTTTTAAAATTTACTAATCTGCTAGCCAACCTATAATAAATATGTTGGTTCTGTAATGGATTAGCAATTATTGGACGGTTATCAGGCAGTGTAACGGTTAATCTATAATCTCTACGTTACCTTTTTTTTTTTTTTATGAACGTATCTTACAACAAGTATGGCTTTGAGTAACAACATCAAATGGATAAATTGATCCAAATGTTCAGTTGATTGTCCCATTTTCATTGTCCAGTGGAAGCATCTTTGCCAATGACTCGATAAATTGTTGCATACTTTTCATTTACATATCCTCAATGTTTTTTTGAGTTTGCTGACTTGCTATCCATTCTTTAAAGAAAAATTAATAATTATTAGAAAGCAAATAGATTTTTATGGCATTACGCTTTAGCTTTTAGGAGTTAGGACTAACAAAGAAAAAATATATAATTACTCCTATATACTATGGTAAGATATTAAATAAGCCTAATATACATAGACTTAAAATGTAAGTATGTTAACTCTTAACGGGTCAACATTTTACCCAATAAAGAAATTGAAAAATCCACCCTCACACCAATAAGCCGTTAATTACAAAACTTTAATCGGCTCCCCAACCGTTTATTCAATAACTCAATACCAATAAGCCAATTTGTCATTGACTTATCGGTTAGGGTTCAATTTTGAATACATCTAGCCCAACGTGTATGATTTTGAAAGAATAATTATAACTTTTTTTTTTGTAATTTGATTATCATGAACAAATATTGTCACTATAGAATAAAAATAATGAAATAAGCTACAATAGTATTGTCGAACTATTTTTATAAATACATATAAAAATTTGAGAAGTATAAATGATATGATAAATACATAATTAAAATTTCTCTTATGCTCAATTGACACAACTTCACTATAAAGAGGTGCAAAATCAAAGATTTAAATTTTTTTCATACAAATAGTTTGCAGCAATTATTTCACATTTGGTTTGTCATTTCATTTGCAACAATTTAAAAACATATTAAAACATCATCAATTATCTCCCAAGATAAGAATTGCACACATTAACAACCAAAGCGCTATATTACACCAAATGACATGACAATTTGAATTCTAAATTTTCTTTTAATTGAAGTTGTCAAAACACTATTTTAAAGCGTCACATTATTAATTTAGAATTGTCAATAGCGCCAAATCGCCATAGATTTGAAATTACAATATCAAAAACTCACAAAATTTGGTTGAGCATATTTTAAGCATGACCTTAACATCTCTTTTCAATTGTTACATGCAAGTAAAAATAGTGCACCAAAAGAACTGTACCTTTAAATCATAATTCTTCCATCTCTTTTCATTTCTATGTATGTTCATAGTTATAGAACAATTAATGGTAAGCGACTTTATTGGAATACGTGTGTCCAAAATAGAAGTTTATCATGAAGGCCTCGTAGAAAATTCAACATAACATGAATAAGAGTTAATCAAGGACCAAAAAGTGATTTAGCATCAATTTTGCTGTCAAAGGTACTGGTTATTCTAAAATTTATCTTGCCGCCCTCAAACCTTTCAAAAATATTGCCACCCTCGTGTTGTATCCTCATGCAGCCTCAAAACTACATGCATGATCTTATTCACCATTGAAAAATGACTCCTCTTGACTGAGTAATGCTGAAAGAACTATTCCACTGCCTAAAAAAATGAAGAAAAATATAAGTAAGCCAGTTCATGAATGATCAAATCTCTCACGAAGTAACTAATATAGTAGGTTATCTCTTCTTTTGATGAAGTAAAGAAGAATAGGTCTATCTCTAAAATGAAATTAGACACAACTTAATAGTTAAAAGGTTAATAGGCCAAATAGTCGGCAAGCCACTATTAAAATAAAAAAATTGACTTATATCTGTAACAGAATGTAATAGATCAATTAATTGGACATTACAGATTCCACAAAAAAGGTCCTTGAAACATAATTCCGTCTCAACATCTACGTAGAAAGACAAACAAACATCACTCTGTAGAACAGAAGTAGGAACATCTCATCTTCAGTAGCAGTAGCTACTGGTTAATTCACACCAAGTACAATTCAAAACAAAGAAAAAACTACCTGCTAATTTAAGGGAGAAGCTACAGTCAAGTAGGCATGTTACCGAAATTTTTTAATGAGTAATAGAACGCTAAGTTTCGGTAGGAGATATCTTTCCAAATTTAAATAAATTTTAGGAGCTTTTACATTTTACAAAGGAGAGCTTATCTTTGTGACTGGAAGTTCTGCTACCATCTTTAGCCATCAGTTTCTTTCACAAGTTTAACTTTCAAGGGTTTACATTACCGCTCTACCAAGAATCAACAAACAAAGAATTTTCATGTCAAAGCTTAAAGTAGAAACAATTTTTCTAATGTTACATACAAAATGATTCATATAAGAGTTTTAAAGCTTTCTTATTTGAAGTCTAACGTTTAATCAGATTCTCTCAGTAAAAATCTGGTCCTCTTCTTCAGAGGAAGCACTCTAAACTTAGGCTAGTAATCAATCTCTAGCACGGGCCTGACCACTTAAAGTGAAGAATATTAATCAGCTAAGGATAGTCCTTGTATATATAGTCTCACAATCTTAATAGATATCCAACAGAAAACATGAGAAACGTAATCGACAACGGCGTAAGCGAAAGTAGATAAAACCACATGATATTATTTTATAAGCCTGCTAAATTAGATAAAAATAGGTATCAGACAAAGATCTCCACCAGAAAAGAACAAAAAAAGGCCAAAAACTACATGAAAAGAGTTTACTTTTGCTACATATTCGGCTACATTGATTCCCTATGAATATGGCAGTAGTTTACTATTTTCAGTTGCAAGAGGCACACTAAGGAGATCAAATTGGATATGTGATTAATGAGATGGTGCTATACAAGTTCATATTCTTGGAGGAGGATACGCTACAAAGCACACACTTTCGTCATAAAATATAAGTTTTGTAGCTGCTCCATGTACTACATATATATAATCTCAATATGAAAAATATTCAACCGATAAAAAGCATGAGAAATGCTTTTTTTTGAAGAGGCTAAGGCATGGAACTATCATAGATGAAAGAGTATCGAACTTTTAACAACCAATACATTCTAAAAGTTCCATTGACTATGATATCCGATTTTATTTTATTTTTGTTAAGATTAGTTGAAAAGTTCTTTTTCGAAGGCTTATCTTACTTTCCTTTCCTTATTTAATATGATTTTGGAAGTAACACAACTCTACATTTTCATATAGTAACAGATATAACAGAAAGTGCACACACCTATAAAAATAAGAGTTCTCTTCTTTTAGCGTAGCAACAAAACGTAGAAGGAAAAACATTATTTTGCACGTCCACTTCGTAGTTAGTGGCGTAATTGCGTCGATAGTAAACCTCTATTCCATTTTGGAAATACTACGTTCATCCATGATAATAATATTGTAAGAAGAGCTGATATTGAAGGAAATTAATAAACTAAGTTACAACTAAATATTTGCAAGCAGAACTTGTCCAGTTGCGCATTTTGGTCACAACAAATGGCACATGAAAACTTAAAATATCAGAGTTATGTTTGACTACCATGGTTAGTAGGAAAGATAATTTGTCTGGGTCATTTTTAGAAGCAAAACAGACATAATTTTAATGCAGGGAAAAGTTCTATAGGAAAATATATTTACTACACTACATATGTATAATTTTCTGGATAAATAACCAAAGGGTAAGCAATTGGCCAAAATCTCAAGAATACAACTATGATTTTTCGTTGTTTTGTAAGAAAAGTGGAATTGACGTCGATTGTGTTTCTCAATATTGTATTGAAAAGTTGAGTCCATAATTTTTATATTAGAATTAACGAAGTTTCTTTAAATATTTATAGAACAAAAAAATTAAGTTGTTGAAGGTCTTTATCGAGCACTTGTAAGGTGAAGATCCTACTACGAAACAGATGGAGTAATCAACCATGAAACAACAACAAATTATATTAATCAAAAACACAAACAAAAAGAGTAAGGTAATTCAAACCCGCAAAAAATAAGAAGATATAAGTGTCCCTTTTCTGATGTAAGCATTAGATCCCACCATAACATAATTCTTTAATTATTTTTCTCTGTTAATTCCGAGGAGAATAAGACCACATATTTGTAAGTCTTACTTATTTGTTTCTTTGTATCACATAAGCACACCTCCTGTTGAGGAGAATGGCAAAAACATTCACTCAAAAGAAGAGGTCTATACAAAAGTTAAAAGGAGTGGGCTGAACAATGTAAACAAAGTAGAATTTTTTCTAGCTAAGACATTTTTCCAAACACCTGGTGGACATCAAAAATCTTTCAACAGAAAAACCACATATGCATGCTCCATTAAATTTTAAATCTTGCTACAACTCAAAAATAAAATTAGAAGAATGATCATACCAATTAAGTGATTGTGCTCTTAATCTCCTGGTGTGGTAGGTTGATGAAGTTGTTACCAAATGTAACACCCTAGAAAATTTTCGAACTAAGACTCGAACCGTTCTTCGTAGTGAGTGAGATTTTACCAAGGAGTTTAAAATTTCTTAAGTGTTAAGGTCACTAGATGTAGCACCTTGAGTTTCAAAAAGAATTAAATTGGAAATAGCAAAATCTGAAATTTTGCAAGTTATGCTTAAGTATGAGTTTTGGGTCGACTTCAAATAACCATAACTCCTAGCTCAGGATGAATTAGGTGTGATACCAGATACCATAGCGAAGATCTTTGAATTATCTTTCCAACGCCGCGGAGTCTGCTATGTTTCGATGTCGGATGAGTGAGATATGACCTTTTGAAGATAGGCTGTCCAGTTAAGGAAAGTTAGCCGAAAATAAAGAGGGGTATTTTGGTCTTTTCCTTACCCAACCAGATTTAATTCGTTTTTAGTAATATTTTTAGGGTCTAATCCTATTAGGTTCAGTTTTATAATCCTAGTTTACACCTAGGGTTTTGAGAGTTCAAGAAGAGAAAAGAGGAGAAAAGAGAAAGGATCGAAGCGTTCGTCGAGATTCTTGCATCTTGTTGCGGATTTTCGCCATGGATTTAATCCCTAAGAGGTATGTAAGCTTCCATAGTGTTGGGTTCTTTCACCCACACGCCCATCGTGATTTATTCAGCGTAATTTCGTTCTTGAAATTTAAAGATTAGAGTTCTTGATAAATGTTCTTGAAGTTTCATTAAGTTTTGATGTAAGATTCTGCTTGGCTCAACTTTAAACGACCATATCTCTCAGAATATTAAGAGTTACGTGAGCCATAACCTATCCAATTAAAGGTAATTGAATCTACTTTCCAACCCCACCAATTTCACGTCAATCCAATATCTGAGTAAAAAGTTATGACTATTTTAGTAACCTTTACAGTGCTGTTACGAGTTAGCCGACGGGAAAATATTAAAAAAAGTCGTTTTTGCCTTTTACCTCCAAGAAAACCATAAACGAATTTCTTGACTAATAAAAGGCTCAAAACAATCAGATTTTCATCTTCACTAATGAAAATCATAATTCTTGGCCATAGAGATTTCAAGAAAAGAATCTCAAGAAAGGTTTTCTTGATTGCTTACCTTCAAGCTAGGGTTTCAAGGCTTCTAATCAAGTTCTTCTTCAAGATTCTTAAAGATTCTTCAAAAATATTTTTCTTCTAGGTATGTAAGGCTATCATAGTGTTGGACTAGTTCGTCCTCACGCCCTTCATCTACTTTCATATCAGTAAAAGAGTAATCTAGGATACTTTCCCTAGATTTGAGTATTCTTAAGATAAGTGGATTTTGAGTTCTTGAATTCATGTTTCTTTTAAAAGTTCTATTCCTAATTATCGAATATCTATATTGTCATTGAGATCCTTCATATCATGAATCATAACTCTTGAATTCATAATTCAAATTCAAGAGAGAGTTAAGAGTAGAGTTCAAGGAAGCCTTTGAGTTCAATTGTGAATCCTTTGAGATCAACTATCAATTTGAACTAAGTTTTGAGGAAGTAAGTCAGAGAATGAGAAGAGTCACATACATGAGTTTCATAATGTTATGTAGACCTACGAGTCAAGTCGTTCATGCCCATAAATTCCGCATGAACTCCAGAAGTTGAGTATCTTTGAGAGGAGTAGTATCTTCAAGTTCTAAGTCTTGAGTATTGAGTTCCTAATCCCCTTTGAGATTATATTTCTAAGCATGGGACTATTACATGCTACCCATAAAGTCTTTGAGTTGAATTGTTCATGCCCATAATTCCACATGAATCCTATAATTCGAGCAGTCTTGAGAAGAGAAGTATCTTTGAGTCCTTGAGTTGAGTCGTTCATGGTCATAATTCCTCATGAACCCTCTGAGTTGAGCATTCTTGAAATGAGTAGTATTATTGAAGTTCTTGAGTTCCAAGTATTTGAGTTCTATATGTGGTTATTGAAAACCTTGCATTGAGTCGTTCATGTCCATCATTCGACACGAACCACATTTTAAGAAGTCTTTTACAAATGTTTTACCTTTGTTTTAAGACTTAAGTTTTGAGTTCAGTAAAGAGCGAAGAGTAAAGTTTGAAGTCCTTTTCTTCAAAAGTATATGGGGACTAAGTATTCCCAAAGAGTTTATAAATGTTTTCACATTTAAATAAGAACGGAAACTGAGATTTCCAAAGGGCCTTCGAGCTAGTTTTCAGAAAAGAGTAATAGTTTTCTAAATGAAGCAAGTAGGGAAACTAAGATTTCCAAGATAGCCTTTGAGCTAAGTTTTTGAGCAATTATCTCAAATCAGCAGAAAGAAGTATGTTTTTTTAAAACATAAGAGCTAGTATATGTTTGGGAGTAGTATTGAGCACCGATATGGGAGAGAGTTCAGACAACTCACAGCCCCCATAAACCATGTAGCCATCATGGGTAGAAAAGGGTCATACTTTTTAGATGAATCCTTTTCACATAGACTAGTGGATCCATTAGTAGTTCAGGTTCTATACCTTTGGCCGGGTATAGGATGCGCTGGCAGCGTGAGGTAGATCGCTGTATCATCACTATAGCTCTTATGTGATGGTTGTCGGTTAGAGAAACTCCCACAGAAGTTATTGTATTTTTATATACATCAGTTTATTGTATTTTTATATACATTTCAGAGTTATGTTGTATCCTTGCATACACACAGATTTGACAGCATGTTTTTAAACAATTTGTTTCTTTATATTGCACTTGTTTTAAATTGCTTTATATTGAAATGAGTTCAGTCATATTTAGTTGAGTATTCAAAGTTGAGTATCTAGAGTCGAGTATCATATCTTTGAGTCGAATATCATATCCTTGAGTTGAGTATCTAGTCTCGGAGTTGAGTATCTTATCCTTGAGTACTTCTGAGTTGAGTAAGTTTGAGTAGTTTTGAGTACCCTTGAGTATTCCTTGAGTTGAGTAAGTTTGAGAAGAGGTAAGTATGTTTCATTTCTATCAAGTTTCAAGCTTATGTTTATGTTTTAGAATTTCTCTTACATGCTCGTACATTCCACGTACTGAGCCATTTGGCCTGCATCTTTTCATGATGCAGACACATGTATTCAAGATCATCAACAGGAGCTTCGTTGATACATCCGAGAGTTCGAGTTAGCTATGGTGAGCCTCCTTGCTTTCAGAGGATTTCATTTACCTTTCAGTTATATCAGTTGTTAGGATGTCGTGGGTCTTGTCCCGACTTCCATCTTTATCAGTTAGAGGCTTCATAGATAGTCAGTATAGTTAAGAAGTCTGTATTATTCATTTATTTTATTAAATGTTTTAAAGACTAAAGTTGCCTTTTTATGGCGAGTTGTATATATTCTATTATACATAGTTTTCTTTGGACTTAAAGTTTGTATTTAAGTTTTATGAACTTTTATTTCAGTTTTTAAGCTTTGTATGCTTGAATCAGTTTTCCGCTTGTAGTCAGCCAGGATGAGGGTTCGCTTGGGGACCAGCAATGGTCTTCGAGTGCCGGCCACGTCCAGGGTGTAGGCTCGGGTCGTGACACCAAAAAGCAAAGATTTCCATAATTGAAGTTCTTTGCTTCATGTTAGGACTGAGAGATTCCCTAAAATTTAAGCGAGACACGATTTAGAATTTAAAAAACCTAAAGAAATAAGTAGAGAAAATTTGAAATAAAAATGATTAAGAACTAACCCGAAGTGAAAGAATCATCAATTGTAATACAATTTTTGCCTGATGTGGAAGAATCATACAGTCTCATTCTCTCTTTTAAACTGGAAGAGATAGAGGAAAGAGATAATGGAACGATCTAGAACCGAAAGGAAGTACAAGTAAAAATCAGTCCTTTGATATTATTATTTTATCCTTGAATAATAATTATATTTACAAGTTTGCCCTTGGTCTTCCTATCCTTCTCATGTCTAATTGGTTCTTCAATATTGCTGAAATTACCATTTTAACATTAGCCATCCATGGCCTGATAGTTCTAGAATAGTGGTGAAATTACCATTTTAGCCTTGGTCGTCCTTGGTCTCCACCTTTCTATATAATAGAAAATAGAAAATAGAAATATATATATATATTTGAAAAAATAAAATAGAAGTATAAATATTATAAATGACACTCCTTGAACAACGAAGTGATGTGGCTCGTGTGGTTCACGACGCGAATGAAGCAATCATGTCTCTCAACGCATCAGAGTTCGAATCTCAGTAGGTGCGTTTTTTTGCTTTAATTTTTGAGCGTTTTTTCAGAGAAAAAGAGAAAAGTTTAAGAAGGATTTGAACCTCCAACCTCCCTATTCCTACTCAAATTAGGCTAAAACAACCCAGTTGAACTAAGAATACTACATTTAACCTACTATAAAATTTTTATTACCTATTCAAATCAGAATTGGATACAGTAATAAGTTATAAAGTAAAACCTAAGTCAAAAAGAAACCTTCAAGTGTTGTTGCGGTCTACGTTGATAGCTTGATGCTACTATCGTTTTTTCTTTAATTGTAAGTTCTCTTTTCTTTTTATCTCCCATCTTTTTAGTTTTAATTGAAATTTCTTGAAATATCAACTTTTATGGATTTAATTTTTTGAAATTGTTTAGAGTTATTTAATTTATTTAAATTTGTAATTCAGACCAACTCAATGGAGAGATATTATTCTAAAGTATCTCGCAATCTTTCAAAATCAAGTTTAACATCTCAAAATTCTTTTAACTTAGAAGAATAAAACGGTAATGAGTTGGAACAAGGTTGACAAAGTGAAAGAGTTGATTTAACTTCCTTAAAACTTGATCCTGGAGAAAGGTTACCAATTCGAAAGTATCATCCGAATGAGCGTGATGCAATAAGAAGAATGTATCTTCAAAATGGTCCTTTTCAACCAAAAAATCATCAATTTCCTCAGTTGAATTTTTATGGTGACTTACGTCGTTTTAATGATGAATGGTTTCGTGCATATGATTGGTTGGAGTATAGTGTAACAAAAGATGCAGCATTTTGTCTCTATTGTTATTTGTTTCAAGATGAAAGCATTAATCAAGGAGGAGGGAATGTATTTTCAACCATAGGGTTTGCAAGTTGGAATAAGAAGCGCAGCCTTGATGAGCATATTGGTAAGCCAAACAGTGTTCATAATCAATCAAGACAAAATTGTGAAGATTTATTGAGACAAAAACAATCCATTCAAAGTGCATTTGCTAAACAACACTACCAAAAAAATGGGTTCTAGCTACGGTTTATTAGCCACAGTTCTAAAAACCGTGGCAAAATTAATAGGAAGTGTTAAGGTTTCCTACGAATAAGAGAACGTCGCTAAAATAACGTGGACAAATAAGGCGGGTAGTATAATTTCATTCCCTCACTTTTTATTTCATTTGCCCCCATTTCTTTTCAAACCAAAATTAGCCAAAACTCTCTTTCATCACCCAAATCTACTTCACCCAAAACCCTACATCATCCAAAATCACACAAATCTGTTTTACCCATGTCACACCCCTTTTTCGCGCAAGGCTGGAGCGAAAGGGTTTTTTTCCAATTAAAGTGACGTTATTGATTAAGGGATTATTTTATTGTTTCAGAGTCGTCACTTGAAATTGAGTTGTAGTATTCCAAGTCACCTTTTGTTTAATCCCTAATCAAGAGGAAATGACTCTTTATATGTCTGCGAACTAGAACTTCGGGTAAGGAATTCTGTTGACCGAGGGGAAGGTATTAGGCATCCCTCGAGTCCCGTGGTTCTAGCACGGTCGCTTTTATTGACTTCTACTAACTTTAAATCATTTGTGGATATATTATTTTCAGGTCATGACTTGTTTGCATTTTTATTGTTGAACTTTTATTTGGTCTCAAATCGGATGCATAACTGCATTCTCGACTCTTGACATATAAATAGCTTATGAACATAATTGATTTCTTCTCTCGAGTGCATCACCTAATTTTATCTATAAGTGATCTTATTTAAATTAATGAAAGTTATTATATTTTTGGACAAGGTGCGTCACCGCATCCTTGAGTTTTTTTTTTCAATGTCTCAAAAAAGATGCGCAACCGCATTCTTAATTTTTACAGATATTTTTAACGTGCATAAAACTCATCTAGTATTAAAAGTACTTACTCTTGTTTTCTAAATTCTAGACAACTAATCTTCTCATTTCATTATTATATTTATTGATGATACTTTTAATTAAATTAATCCACATGTTAAAATATATATTAGAATAATTTTATCAAGGTGTGTCACCACATCCTTGAATTTCTTTTAAGTGTTTCAAAAAAGATGTGTAACCACATTCTTAATTGAAACAAATATTATTTTTTGGTTTACATGCCTAAAACCCATCTAATGTTATAAGAAAATATTAAATAAAATCAAATAAAATAAAACAAATCTAAACTTCTAGGATACAATATAAATTTTGGATTATCTTATATTCTTTTATTTTTATTCACCCTTAAAGTTAATCACATATTATATTTTTATTTTATTTTTTATCTTGAAGTTAATGGCGAAATTAGGCATACTCATATTGTACTTTTTATTAATCCAACAAAACAATGACGAATTGCTAAAATAAATCTCATTCTTTATTTAATAAATAAAACAACAATAATTTTGTGAACCCAATAATTCCTACTTTATCATTATTAACATCGAAATCAAGAAAAGAACAACATAATGACCCATTCATTTTAAGACATCACAACTAATGAACAAAAATAGATAAATAAAAATAACCACCAATAAAGTTACTTTCATTCATTAAAGAGATATAACACTTAACACATTCTTCATTTTAATCAAATTATGAATAAAATAAAAGTGTAAGAAAACTTATCATAATAATTACATCAAATTCCATGAATAAATTAAATAAGAAGGTAAAGTAAAGTTGAATACAGCAAAATCTTAACCGAAGCTCGATTAGAACACCCACAACTTTTGTAGGTTGTTTGTGATGGTATATGTGTTTGTGTTGATATGAAAAAAATGGGTAAGGAAAAAATGTGAATGTGTTGGTGAATTTTTAAAAGAAGAATAAAACAAGGATGTGTATTTTTTGGTTTTTTTGTATGTGCAGATTGTGTTTTTTCTTGTTTCTATTTTTTATGTCCGTTTGTGTTGCTGTGTCCTCTTTTTTCTTTTTGGGAATGGGTAGTATATGTAGATAGGGGGTGGTGTTTGTGGGATGGTGTGTGGATGTACGTGTGAGGGAGTGTTGTGTGTGGGAAGTGGTAGATGTGGAGTGAGGAAGTGGGGTAGTGGAGTAGTGTGTAGTATATATAAATATAAATATAATAATTAAAATTACTAACTAATTATTTTAAATTACTATAAATTTAAGAAAAGTTCAATAGCTAATTAAAAATATAATTAAGAAACACTAGTTATTTATTAAATATACATTAAAAGAAAACATATATTTTTTGAACATTTTCTTCTCTTTTGAATAAATTGAAAATAAAACTTAACTTAAAACATGACTCTATTTTTGTGGTTTTCGAATATTATTACACTAAACTTACTAAAATATGATAAATCAAAATATTTAATTTAAAAGTAAAAGAAATATTTAACCACTAAATTTGTGTAAAACATCAAGTTCGGTCAAAAATTACGTGTCTACAGTTTGTCCCTCTTTGATTGAAAACACGAAGAGTTTGCAGACAAGAAGTAGATAACGTGACAAATTTTGATCGGACTTGTATTTGAAGGAAAATTTGTGCGACCGAGTCTTGGGTTTGGACATCCTACATATCCGGGTTATAAGGGAATCAGGTCACGTGTAGTTCAAGAAGATGAGGTGATGAGTTGGAGGTTGAGTGAGGTCCATCGAGGCTCCAGGTCACGGTTCTTATCCTTACATAGAAAAAAAAAAGCTAATAGTCAAAAGGAAAATAAAAGTACAGGCTCCTATCTATGCAGCCTCTCTGAGTCTTCACTTGAGTCTTGACTTTCAGATATCACCTTGATTTTTTTTATTTTTTTATTTTGGTGAGTATCTTGATCTTGAATTGAATTTGATGCTTAGCTTGCCACTTAGAGTGAGTTTTTGGCACTCTTCGAAATGACAATTTAAATATGTTCTTGAATGACCGCATGTTTTCTTGATCAAAAGCTGAATAGAAATAGATGTCAGGAAGTCAGGCTGCTACATGTATGAAGAAGCTGATTCTGGCTATCATGAAATTGATCATTTTGAAAAAGAGTTGAAACTTTGTTCTTTGAATTTCCAATCCACGTTTCGCTTGAAGAACCCTGAAAACTATCACAAACAAAAGAAATAAACAAAATTTTTGCCTCAGTTTTCATTGGAAAATTTTTGTGAGTTATTAGCAAATGTAAATTTTCAAAAATAAACTCAACTAGGAAGTGTTTATCCTAGGAGAAAAAATAAAAAATAACGTCTCCGAGTAAGAAGTGTTTACCTAGGAGAAAATAACTAAATCTCATTATGTAGGAGGGTCCTGCTAATCCCATTAGGTAGAAGGGTCCTGCTAATCCCATTATGTAAGAGGGTCCTGCTAATCTAAATAACATTATGTCGGAGGGTCCTGCTAATCCCATCAGGTAGGAGGGTCCTGCTAATCCCATTATGTAGGAGGGTCCTGCTAATCTAAATCTCATTATGTAGGAGGATCCTGCTAATCTAATCCCATTATGTAGGAGGGTCCTGCTAATCTAATCCCATTATGTAGGAGGTTCCTGCTAATCCCATTATGTAGGAGGGTCCTGCTAATCTAAATCTCATTATGTAGGAGGATCCTGCTAATCTAATCCTATTATGTAGGAGGGTCCTGCTAATCTAAATCCCATTATGTAGGAGGGTCCTGCTAATCCCATTATGTATGAGGGTCCTGCTAATCCCATTATGTAGAAGGGTCCTGCTAAACTAAATCCCATTATGTAGGAGGGTCCTGCTAATCTAAATCCCATTATGTAGGAGGGTCCTGCTAATCCCATTATGTAGGAGGGTCCTGTTAAACTAAATCTTGTAATGTATGAGGGTCCTGCTAATCCCATTATGTAGGAGGGTCCTGTTAAACTAAATCTTGTAATGTATGAGGGTCCTGCTAATCCCATTATGTAGGAGGGTCATGTAGGAGGGTCCTGCTAATCTAAATCTTATTATGTATGAGGGTCCTACTAATCCCATTATGTAGGAGGGTCCTGCTAATCCCATTATGTAGGAGGGTCCTGCTAATCCCATTATGTATGAGGGTCCTGCTAATCTAAATCTCATTATGTAGGAGGATCCTGCTAATCTAATCCTATTATGTAGGAGGGTCCTGCTAATCTAAATCCCATTATGTAGGAGGGTCCTGCTAATCCCATTATGTATGAGGGTCCTGCTAATCCCATTATGTAGAAGGGTCCTGCTAAACTAAATCCCATTATGTAGGAGGGTCCTGCTAATCCCATTATGTATGAGGGTCCTGTTAAACTAAATCTTGTTATGTATGAGGGTCCTGCTAATCCCATTATGTAGGAGGGTCCTGCTAATCTAAATCTCATTATGTAGGAGGGTCCTGCTAATCCCATTATGTAGGAGGGTCCTGCTAATCTAAATCTCATTATGTAGGAGGGTCCTGCTAATCCCATTATCTAGGAGGGTCCTGCTAAACTAAAACCATTATGTAGGAGGGTCCTGCTAATCCCATTATGTAGGAGGGTCCTGCTAAACTAAATCTCGTTATGTAGGAGGGTCCTGTTAATCCCATTATGTAGGAGGGTCCTGCTAATCCCATTATGTAGGAGGGTCCTGCTAATTCCATTATGTAGAAGGGTCCTGCTAATCTAAATCCCATTATGTAGGAGGGTCCTGCTAATCCCATTATCCAGGAGGGTCCTGCTAAACTAAATCTCAGTACTTAGAAAGATCTCAATTAACAGAATCATCAAATAAAATCACCACAATATTTTAAACCTTTTTTTTTTGTTTTAAAAAAAATGTCTTATATTAGGAAATGTTTATCCTAGGAAAAACAATGCAATAATTTTTTTTTTTCTTTTTCTTGCAATAATATTAACAAATTTGAGTCTTCAAGATTTCTTTTACGTAAGGAATATTTCCTTGTTTTAGAAAAGAAACAAAAAAAGGTTTTTCTTTTTTTTAATGGTGGTCGATTTGTGGCATTGGCTTTGAGGATAGTTGCTCTTGTTGTTGCCATGTTTGAAGCTAATTTTAGCTTGAGATTGACTGCTTTTGTTTGCTAGTCACCTCACCTTGATAATCTTGAAAACATCTCTAGTTGTTCAGAACTTTCAACTTCAAATTTGTTATATTGTTTCCACCCTCCAACAATAATTGAACCTTGCATTCAAAAATTGTTAATTGCTAACAAGTTACTATGCATATCACTATTTGTTGAATCATGTCACGATTGATGAGCTAATCAAACTATGTTTTGTGCAATTGAAGAGATGGTAGCAATTTTGAAATCATTTCTGCTTGCTTAATGAAGACTATCTCAAGATTGAATTGAGCGAGAAGCAAAATAAGAAGAAATAATATTTGATCCTTTTAAGAAGAATAAACAAATAAATAAATAAAATAAATGGATTCTATTGATAGTGGTGGTCAATTATAATGATCATGACATGCATTTTAGATTAAATGGTTTGGTCTGTCCAATCAATCTAAACTTCATCTTTGTTAAACTTTCAACTTTTAAGTCAAACTTCTATAATCCAACTTTTGCACTAGATTTATGACTAACACTTGACTGGTGGTGCCTCGAAAGGTTTTCACTAACAAGTATTTTTTTTTCTTATCTCTCACTCACTATCGTATTATGGTGCCCTGATGGTTTTCACCAATAAGACTCTCTTATTTTTTACTTTCTCTCAACTCAAATGATCTCCTATAGGGATTTTGAGGATTTTCAACGATAAGATTCCCTCATTTTTCACTCTTATGCGAGTGGCATAACATTTTTCCTTATATAATCAACACTGAAAGCTTGCTTGACTTGTCATTGTTAAAAATTGATCAGAAGGTCTTTATTTGGATTGTAACGTGGCCTTTGGACAGGGTTTAAATGAAAGGATTGGCATGAAAGCTCAAAGATACTGCGTAACAGGGTTAAGACTTACAACTTTTGAAATCGACTCTTTTTACAAAAATACAATAAAATAATAATAATAATAATAATAATAATTATTATTATTATTATTATTGCCCCAGTTTTTGTGATGAGGACTTTCTAGATTTTTTTTTGTTTGGACCGAACCTCAAAATAAGGTTGCCTACGTATCTTATCAAAGCAAGGATCAGGTCGAACGTAGTTCAGGAAGTTTGTTTTTTGTTGTTATTCGATTTTTTTTTTCACTCCAATTTTTCTCTTTTTTATTTCCAACTCTTTTTTCACTTTTCTCTTTTCTTGACCCTTTTTTTTTTTACTGTATTTTGATTCCAAGAGAGGGGTATGACAGAAAATAAAATTGAGGCTCAAAAGGGATAGCAAAGGATTACACGGTGTTTGGATAGTAGAATGAAATGCCTTCGTAATATCAATTATTAAAAATGTCAAATACAAGCAATTCCCTTTAAGATGTGAAGTGAAAATCATACAATATTTCTTTGCAACATATTTATTGATGAATATGTATATCATTTTGTTGCATTTTTGTCAGCTGAGAATCTCTATTTGAGTAATACCTTCTTGACAACAAATGACATGCCAAGTTAGATGAAATTTTTCCTTTTAACTATTTTTTTTTATACTAAAGAAAGTATCAAGGTGTCTAAGTCCTTTTTTTTTTTACTCCTTTGATGTATTCATTCCATGACTAGACATAATCTTAAGATCTGACCAAATTTTCTTGCATATCATGTCACAAAATTGAATTGAAAAGAGATGTATATGTGGAATGCCAAATAGAATGGATCAAAGTGACACAAAATAAAGATTATATTAAAGATTTAAAAAAAATGACTTGGTGACAAGACAACAAACTAAATTTAGGTCACAACTCTATAATAACCCAAACTACGACAAGACTCAACAAACAAATGCATAAGAGAAGTGATAGAAAAATTTGACTTACTAAAAGTAAAAATGATTGCATAGTAGAAATGATGACAAAATAAACTATCTATACACTTTTTTTAGAGAAAAGAAGAGTGTCTCTCAATCACCAAGATGAACTTTTTAGCCACTGCTTTGCACGTTAGCCTTCGTAAAAGCTCTACCAATTTCAATTGTCTTTTCTTTAGAATTGTCATATTCTTTGTCATCACATATCATCTCGATAAAGTGTACATCACTATGCACCGATAGAGGATTCTTAGTAACATTTGGAGGGTCATCATTTTAAACCACAATCATCTTTGTTTTAATCATCTCTTCCACCTTTTTTTTAAATTACGACAATCTTCAATACTGTGCCCTGGAGCATCAGAATGGTATGCACATCGTGCTGTAGGATTAGAAACCCTTTGCATGTGGATCCACATAATTTTGAGGAATCGACTCTATTATCTTCAATTGTTTCAACTTATTAAATAAACTCGTGTAAGACTCTCCAATTAGTGTGAAATTGTTTCTAGGCCTTTGACCTCCTTCAAATCCATGTGTCGGACGGAGATTATAAGGTGCTCAAAAATTTTGAGAAAAAGGGTGAACATTTTGATATGTTGGCGCTCGCCATTGAGGATAGTTTGGTGGGTGTGCATATTGTTGTGCATTATAGACCGTATATTGAGGTGGAACAATAGAATATTGTGTGTCTTGCATAGGGAGATAGTGATGGTATTAAGGTGGTGTAGATTGATAAAGTGGACCCCTTGGACTTTTTTGTGTGTCTGACACAACATTTGCTACATCCTCCTTCATTTTCTTTTCCCTAAGATTTCCCGATCCATTTTTAATCACTTGTGTTGTGGCTTTCAAAGCAGCTTGACTTATAATCTTTCCAGACTTGATGCCATTTTCCACCATTTCATCAATCTTAATAACTTTAGCAAATGTTTTTCCAACAACGAAAAGTAAATAATGAAAGTAATCTGGTTTTTTCGCTTGGAGAAAAACATCAATCATTTCAGACTCTTTCATTGGTGGCTTAACCCTAGCAGCTTGCTCCCTCTACCTAATGGCATATTCACGGAAATTTTCGGTGGTCTTCTTCCTCATGTTGACAAGTGAAGTACGATCTGGAACTATGTCAATATTATATTGAAATTGTTGAACAAAACATCGAGCCAAATCATCCCATGTATGCCAGTTAGAAGTATCTTGGTCTATAAACCATTCTGAGGCAATTCCCATCAAACTTTCCCCAAAATAAGCCATGAGCAATTCTTCTTTGCTTCCAGCCCCTCTCAATTGATTACAATATCTCTTTAAATGGGCTACATGATCTCCATGTCCATCATATTTCTCGAACTTTGGAGTTTTAAAACCGATGGGCAGATGAACATGGGGAAACATGCACAAATCATTGAACGAGACACTTTTGTGACCTCCCAATCCTTGCATATCTCTCACACTCTGTTCCAAACTTTTCATTTTTCTAGCAATTTCTTCATGTTCCTCGTTCTCAACAGCTTTTTCAGCTTCAACAGGGGAACTATACTGATGAGTGTGAAAGTAAGAGCCTGGAATTTTAAAAGTCAATTCAGGAGTATAATCTCGATCATATTGAACTTTGGGTGGAGGATCGTTGATGGATTTTGGCTCCATTATAGGTTGTTGAACGACATTAGTCGGCGCGGTTGGAATGAATAGTGGATTACTTGTCATAAGCGTATTCAAAGGGTGAACCGTAGAAGTTTCAACTACATTGGATGCGGGACCGAATCCAGGTGGATAAATTGGATCACTTATCGATACTTGGACAGGGGGTGACATATTTGTATTTAGATAGTCACGGATTGAAGGCGGTGGAGCTTGTCCACTCATCCAAGTTTCGTACATCTCTGTTATTTGCTGTCTTAGTATCCTTATCTCTTCGGCTGACACTGTTTCTTGTGACATCATCTGGTTCTGGACCTCATCATTGTCCGACTCATTTCCTTCTTTGTGAGTCATTTTCTTTTTCCCTTTTGACCTTGTATTATAGGGATGAGATGCCAGCTTAACCACAAATCAACCACCTTAATTTAACTGTGCATAAATAATAATGCTTGTTAGGGTTAGACCTTCTTTAGTTATATATATATTTTTTTAATAATGCATTGATTAAATCCGTTTGGGATTGCATACGTAACATGCTTGCGAAGATCTTTGCATATTATTTCAAAAACTCAATAACTAAGTTTTTCTTTTTTAGAGCTTTGAGATAAAAAAATTTAGTATTTTTTTTATTTGAATTATTAAAACAAAATTAATAAAAACTTATTTTTGAAAAAGATTAAAGCTTCTTGTTTTCCATTTTTTTTAAAAACTTTTGAAAAATGATTTTTTATATTTTATTTTTTATTTTTGAATAAAGGTCACCGAACCCAACAAGGGTTACCTACGTATCTCATTGAGGTGAGAATCAGGTGTGCGTAGTTCGTCCAGATTGGACAGGTAAAAAAAACTTTAAGATATTGACTTGACTTGACAAATGCATTATTTTCCAAAGTTTTATGAAAGTAGAATCTTTTGATTTTTTTTTTTAATGTACAAGAAAAAAACTAAAAATAATTTATTTACTTTTTTTTTGTAATTTTTGTTATAAATTGAAAAATCTTTCATTTCATTTTTTAAGAAATGTATAATAACATCTAAAAGAAGAAATATTTTTATGTTTTCTCTATTTTGTAAAAATCGAAAAATAATATTTTTTCTCATTCCACTAATCACACTAAAATGGATCAACTTGTCTACCTTCTAAATAAATGCATTTTCATTTAACATATAATTATGATTTAAGTGGTCAAGTAAAAGAGGGATACTTATCATAAGCTGACCCAACTTTTGTTTCGAGACTCACTAAGTCAAATGCAAATGATGCAAATAAGTGGAGTCTTTTAGGGATAAGCATATCTGTGTTACAGTTTTACTAGGTTCAAACCTGAAGGAGATATGTATCTAAACTGTCTTACCCGAATGGACAACTCGAGCTAGGGAGGGGCAACTTATCGGTAGCAGTCTATTCCTACTTCATTGCAGGTCCAACCCCGCCTAAAATATGTGACTAAATATCCTTCACTAGGTGTCAAGACACTCCAGGTTTATCTCAAGGGAAAGTAGGATGCATAACTGCATTCCTGTGAACGTGTGTTAAGTGTATTCAAAAACTCAGAAGGGGTTCACAAGAGAAGATAATTTTGTACAATTCAACAAATATAAAAGCGATAAATGAGCATTAAGTAGCACATTAAGCCATCATAAACAATATATCCAAAAATAATATTATAATAAAATCATGTAAGTCAACATAACAAAGCTCGAATTCTAGTTAGTCCCCAGCGGAGTCGCCAGAGATGTCACACCCCTTTTTCGCGCAAGGCTAGAGCGAAAGGGTTTTTTCCAATTAAAGTGACGTTATTGATTAAGGGATTATTTTATTGTTTCAGAGTCGTTACTTGAAATTGAGTTATAGTGTTTCAAGTCACCTTTTGTTTAATCCCTAATCAAAAGGAAATGACTCTTTATATGGTCTGCGAACTAGAACTTCGGGTAAGGAATTCTGTTGACCGAGGGGAAGGTATTAGGCATCCCTCGAGTCCCGTAGTTCTAGCACGGTCGCTTTTATTGACTTCTACTAACTTTAAATCATTTGTGGATATATTATTTTTAGGTCATGACTTGTTTGCATTTTTATTGTTGAACTTTTATTTGGTCTCAAATCGGATGCATAACTGCATTCTCGACTTTTGACATATAAATAACTTATGAACATAATTGATTTCTTCTCTCGAGTGCATCACCTAATTTTATCTATAAGTGATCTTATTTTAAATTAATGAAAGTTATTATATTTTTGGACAAGGTACGTCACCGCATCCTTGAGTTTTTTTTTTCAATGTCTCAAAAAAGATGCGCAACCGCATTCTTAATTTTTTACAGATATTTTTAACGTGCATAAAACTCATCTAGTATTAAAAGTACTTACTCTTATTTTTCTGAATTCTAGACAACTAATCTTCTCATTTCATTATTATATTTATTGATGATACTTTTAATTAAATTAATCCACATGTTAAAATATATATTAGAATAATTTTATCAAGGTGTGTCACCACATCCTTGAATTTCTTTTAAGTGTTTCAAAAAATATGTGTAACCACATTCTTAATTGAAACAAATATTATTTTTTGTTTACATGCCTAAAACCCATCTAATGTTATAAGAAAATATTAAATAAAATCAAATAAAATAAAACAAGTCTAAACTTCTAGGATACAATATAAATTTTGGATTATCTTATATTCTTTTATTTTTATTCACCCTTAAAGTTAATGTTAAAATTAAGCCTACACATATTATATTTTTATTTTATTTTTTTTATCTTGAAGTTAATGGCGAAATTAGGAATACTCATATTGTACTTTTTATTAATCCAACAAAACAGTGACGCATTGCTAAAATAAATCTCATTCTTTATTTAATAAATAAAACAACAATAATTTTGTGAACCCAATAATTCCTACTTTATCATTATTAACATCGAAATCAAGAAAAGAACAACATCATGACCTATTCATTTTAAGACATCACAACTAATGAACAAAAATAGATAAATAAAAATAAGCACCAATAAAGTTACTTTCATTCATTAAAGAGATATAACACTTAACACATTCTTCATTTTAATCAAATTATGAATAAAATAAAAGTGTAAGAAAACTTATCATAATAATTACATCAAATTCTATGAATAAATTAAATAAGAAGGTAAAGTAAAGTTGAATACCGCAAAATCTTAACCGAAACTCGATTAGAACACCCACAACTTTTGTAGGTTGTTTGTGATGGTATATGTGTTTGTGTTGATATGAAAAAAATGGGTAATGAAGAAAAGATGTGCATGTGTTGGTGAATTTTTATAAGAAGAATAAAACAAGGATGTGTAATTCAAGATTTCTAAGGTTTCACACCCTAAAGTTCTAAAATCTTACAAAAAATCAAGTTCTCTAAAGTTCACAACTTAAAGTTCTAAAATCCTACAATAATTCAAGATTTCTAACGTTCACAATCTTATAAAGTTCTAAAATCCTACAAAAATTCAAGTTCTCTAAAGTTCACAACTTAAAGTTTTAAAGTCCCACAATAATTCAAGATTTCTAAAGTTCACAACCTAAAGTTCTAAAATCCTATAATAATTCAAGATTTTCAAAGTTCACAACCTAATTAAAATTCTAAAATCCTACAAAAATCCAAGTTCATATCTAATTTCTAGAATTTCTAAGTTCAAGAATATAATTCAAGTAACCCAATTTTCAACAACAATATAATATATATGCACAAATACAATGACAAATTGAAAAATTCAACTAATCTCTAACTTCTAATTATTTGTTAGTTCTAACTTCTAATACTTAATTTACAGTCATATTTAAAAATCCTCAATTTAAAAGAAAACTAATCCTAAAATCTAAAATCTTCAATTCTCTCCCTAACTAACAATAATCAAATGTACAAATTAACAATTGAATAACACAATTTTTCAAACTAAAAAAATATACAAACTAAGAAATCAAATATAATTACTAGAATTGAAAAAAAAACTAAAATTAAACTCTAAATTTAAGTTCTCAAAAGTTCACAACTTAAAGTTCTAAAATCCTACAATAATTCAAGATTTCTAAAGTTCACAACCTAAGTTCTAAAATCCTACAATCATTCAAGATTTCTAATGTTCACAATCTAAAGTTCTAAAATCCTACAAAAACTCAAGTTCATGTCTAATTTCTAAAATTAATTCTATATAAACTTCAAATTCAAGAATTTCTAAGTTCAAGAATTCAGGTAACCTAATTTCAACTTTCATATAATATATATCCAATATTTTCTAACTTTAAAGTAATCTAACTTTCATGTACAATCTAATATTTTTCTAACTTCAACTTTCAAAAAAAATAAAAATTCAAGAACTTCTAAGTTGAAAATTCAACTAATCTAATTTCGACTTTCATATACTAATATTTTTCTAACTTCAAAGTAATCTAACTTTCATATACAATTCAATGTTTTTCTAACTTCAACCGTCAAACATACAAAATTCAAGAATTTCAAAGTTGGAAAATGCAACTAATCTAACTTCTAACTTCTAAATTCTAATTATTTGTCCGTTCTAAATTCTAGTACTCAATTCACAATCATATTTGTTTAAAAAAATCAATTTAGAAGAAAACCCTAAAATAAAAAATCCTCAATTCTCTCCTAACTAACAATAATCAAATATACAAGTTAGCAATTGACTAACATAATTCATCAAACTAAAACAATATACTAATTTATAACAAATCAAATATTACTAGAGTTGAAAAAAAACTAAAATTAAATCCTAACCTTAACAAGCAAAGGAAAAGAGGCAGTGAAGACGACGGGTGGCGGCGCCGACGGGACTAATGCTCAAGGAGAGAAGGGCGAAGGCTGCGTGGGGCAGCGGCAGCGGCGCAACAACTTGGTTTTAGAGAGAAGGGAGAGAAGAGAGAAGAGAGAGAAAGAGAGATGGGAAAATGGGGGGAAAATCCGTTTTTGGTACAACTTAATTTAAAAAAAGCGACGGACAACGTCTCTTTGTTTGTCGCTTTTTAAAAAATATTTGACCAAACTTTTGACTAAAAAGCGACGGACTAAGAGACGCTGTCCGTCGCTTTTTAAAAATGTTTGACTAGATATTTTGACCGAAAAGCGACGGACTAAGAGATGCCGTCCGTCGCTTTTAAAAAAAATTAATTAATAAAATAAAGTAAATTAAAAATGACGGACAACATGGTTATTATTTAATTTATAAATAATTATTTTAAATAAAAAGCGACGGACGGCGTCTCTATATATATATTAAATAAATAATTATTAATTATATATATATTTAGTGCAAAAATCCATAAAACAAGCGACGGACTAAGAGATGCCGTCTGTCACTTTTTGTAAAACAATTTTAAAAATAATTATTTTTATTAAAAAGCGACGGACGGCATCTCTTAGTCCGTCACTTTTTTGGAGCGACGTTGTCCGTCGCTTTTTCTTCCGTCGTTTTTTAGCAGTTTTTTAGTAGTGGAAGATGAAAACAAGTTCTTAGCGTTTAACATCTTGTCGGATATTTTGAAGCTTAAATTTGAGCCTCTTGATCAAATCTACTTGTTAAAACAATGAGATGAATTCAGGAGTATACCACTTGATTGCTCTAGTGTTCTGTCTCATGATTATATTTTGTTTTAGCAGTCACCTTGAAAATGTATAATCTCCAAGAACATTATCGGAGTACCATCGATGTTGTCAATTCTTAGAATATGTCATTAGAGCTTTTTGGATATTTGAGATTGCTTTTTTAATTCAAACACTAGTATTCTTGAAATATACCTACCATTTTAGGATAATGAGTCGTGTCAATTATTTCAAATTACACACTCCCTTGTTTCAATTTATGTGGCTTATTTTCCTTTTTAGTTTGTCTAAAAAAGAATGTCACTTTTTTGTATTTAGTAAATTTTTAAGACCACAAGATTCATAGGGTCCTTTTGATATGTTATACACACCTTCAACTTTGTGGCCCATCAAACTAAGTCATAAAATGAAAACAGAGGGAGTAGTATATTATAGTGACGATTCTACAGTTATTCTAAAAAAAAATTTCTCTTTTCTTTTATTCCTGTTTCATGACTAGATCATCCTTCTACTTGTTGCCATCATTAAGGTCAAGGTTGGTTGAAGGTATTTGAAACAAAACTTTTCCTTGAAATGCAATGTTATTGCAATTGTGGTTCATGCCTGCAACAAATTTCCTAAAAATACATTATCAATTTTTTTGCATAGTTCTCTAATCATGCTTATCTAAAACACATATGATTACAAGCTTGCTTTCCTTATTCACTAAATATTTGGCAAATTTAATCCTTTTTCGCTTTCTTTCCTTGTAATTCTCTTATCTTTCTTGTTTTGAAAATTTGCGTTATGTCTCTAACATATGAACTGATTGTGTGTGCTCTCCTATAGTCTTAATCTGTTTTATTTGCTGGTTTGCAGTTCTTGGGAGCTTAGTTTCAGCTAAATGAATTTGTTACAGATCGTTACTCATCATACCATTCGGTGTTCAAGTATCATGTATATGATTTCTTCAAGGTACAATGCTTATATATCAATTGTGTTGCATATTGTTTGGCATCTCACAAGACAACTATTCTTTTGGTGCTTTTAACCTTTGATAATAATAAATATAACTAAAATTTCAGCCCTCTAGAATGGTTTTACCAATATCGTCCACTCATTTGATGGGACTGATGAGAACAAAAAGTGCCCTCTCCTTCCAAATTGAGAAAAAATGATGTATGCCTATCTTATCAAAAAAAGAAGAAGATGTATGCCTACTCATATCTTTTTTTCTCCTTTATTCTAAATGTATATATGATACCACCTCTTGACATCTGTCAAACTGTTGATCTTGAATTTCTCTGTGGAATTTGTTGAGTATGTGCTGGGTTCTTGCTGAAATTTCTTTGTCTGTTTGACATATATTTTCATCGTATATGATAGCCTACAAATTTTATGCCTTTAATGTGCAATTATTCAACTGTGTAAATGTGTGTCTACATCCTGCTATAGCTGATTTTTTCAATTAGGAGGCACCTCAACATTGATTAACATGTGTAATCCCATGTTCTTTGTAATCCATGTATCCACTTGGATATGACAAATGAAACATCATATTCAGTTAATAAAGAGTTTCCCTAGGACAGAACTATCTATTTAAATTAGTTTATCTAATTGTTAGCATAAATAAGGAATCTAACATGCATTGTATGATTGGGGTTTATCACTGCTGTGAGGCTAACTTGTTGCATCGTTGCTTTCGAATCTTTCAGGAGAATTGTTGAGCTTAAGGCAAATGAAGGAAAACAGACCCTGAAAGAGATACCATATGCCTTGGTGCTTCAAATATTTATGGATGCCAGTATAGATTTAGTTCCTTCAATAAGCACCTTAAATTCTCGTTGAATTGATATATGGCCAGTTAATAAAAAAGACCATCTTGAGCATAGGATTTGTGTATTATGGTAAGTGTATTAGTGGATGCCTATCAAATAATGCATTGGTTGCAGGGTATTGCTGGGAAATAATTGTATATTTTTTAATTAAAAAAGTGTATTTAGCTACGGTTCAACCGTGGTAAATATATATTATGAACATTTTCAGTGGTGATATTTCGCCACGATCAACCGTGGCTACTTTCACATAAAACCATGGCTAACAAAATGTTACCACAGATGCCTAAACCGTGGCTAATTTCTTGGCGAAGCCCGTTATAGGCACACCATCAACTGTGGCTAAATGACCGTGGCAAAGTCGTGTTAGCCATGGTTTTGTTACTATTTAGCCACGATTTTGCATGTTGCTAAAACCCGTATTTTTTGTAGTGCAATCTGATTAGCAAAGTTAGAATATCGTACTCGTTTGGAAGCTGCAATTAATGTGATAAGATATCTTTTGAAGCAAAGATTGTCATTTCGGGGCCATCGTGAAGATGTATCCTCTTCTAATAGAGGTAATTATATTGAGCTCCTTACTTGGTATGCGAAGCTATGTGATAATATTGACAATGCATTTAAAAATGCTCTAAAGAATAATCAACTAACTTCTCCACGTATTCAAAAAGATATTATCAATGCATGTAAGATTGAAACAATTAAGTGCATAATTGACGATTTAAATGATGATCACTTTTTCATCTTAGTTGATGAATCTCGTGATATTTCATGTAAGGAGCAAATGGCTATTGTCTTATGATATGTTGATAGAAGGCGAAGTGTGATGGAACGATTTCTTGGTATTGTTCATGTTCGTGATACTACTGCTTTGTCTTTAAAGAATGGAATTATTGGTTTACTTGCTCAACATTCTTTAAGTCAATCTTATATACGTGGACAATGTTATGATGGAGCAAGTAATATGCAAGGTGATATAAATGGGCTAAAAAAATTGATGCAACAAGAAAGTAAAGGTGCTCATTCTATTCATTGTTTTGCTCATCAACTTCAATTAACTCTTGTTGCGGTTTCTAGAAGATGTGATAGAGTGCAAGGACTTTTGTTATTGGTTTTTGATATACTAAATATGGTGGGAGCTTCTTTCAAGCGTGGAGATGAACTTCGCGAAGCTCAAGCAAAAGAAATTGAAAAGGCTTTACGTAAAGGTGAACTTGAAACTAGTAAGGGCTTGAATCAAGAATTAGGTCTTGCTAGAGCACGTGATACTAGATGGGGATCTCATTACAAATCTTTTTAACAATTTTATCTTCATGTTTGGTCCTATCATTGATGTACTTGATGCTATTGCTGTTAATACTCGTTTTGAAGAGAAATGTTGGGAAAAAGGATATCTTATAACATGTTTAACATTTGATGTTGTCTTCATGTTGCATTTCATGCGCATTGTTTTAGCAATTACAAATGATCTAAATGATGCTTTTCAAATGAAAGAGCAAGACATTGCAAATGCCATGTCACTCGTTGGAGTAGCAAAGAATCGATTGCAACAACTACAGGATGAAGGTTAAGATTCACTTCTGAATGAGATATCTAAGTTTTGTATCAAATATGATATTTTGATACCTAAATTTGATGAGTTTTATGTTATCCGTGGAATATCACGTCGTAGAATTGCTGAGTATACTATTTTACATCATTATCGAGTTGAAGTATTTTATAAGATTATTGATTGGCAACGTCAAGAACTCAATAATCGCTTTGATGAGGTGACACCTAATTTGCTTCTGGAAATTGCTTGCTTGAACCCAGTTAATTGTTTTTCTAACTTTGATATGGAAAAGATATTGAGATTGGCTGAGTTATACCCTGATGATTTTGATAAATACTCTATAGTTGATCTTCGCTTTCAGCTTGAAAATTACATTGTTGATGTTAGAGATCATAATAAAAGGTTCTTCGGTCTTAATGGACTTTCTAATTTTTCCAAGATACTCGTAGAGATGAAGAAGCACATAACTTATCCTCTTGTGTTTCGACTAGTTAAATTTGTTTTACTTTTGTCGGTGGCTACTGCTATAGTTGAAAGAGCTTTCTCGGCGATGAAGTTGATTAAGACTGATTTACGAAATCGAAAGGATGATGAGCTTTTGAGTGGTTGTTTGGTGCCTTATATAGAGAAAGAAATATTTAGTACTATCCCCAATGAGGCTATTATGAATACATTTCAAAATATGAAAACTCGTCGAGGAGAGTTGTAGTAGTTTACTTTATTTATGTTTTATTAGTACATTTTAAATAATTTTTATTAATTTAATATTTTTATATCAATTATTTATTATTTATTTATTTTTAAATATCGACACCACTTACAAAAAATCCTGCGTACGCCACTGTTCACACTATCACTACTTCACTGTAGGGGTCGTTTGGTAGAGTGTATAAGAATAATGTTGAATACATTATATTAGTAATGCTTGCATTACTAATGCTTGTATTAGTTGTGCTTGCATTATTTCTTATACATTGTTTGATTTGATGTATTAAAAATAACAAGCCGTGCATAATTTTTATTAAAAAATGTTTGTTTACAAAAATGCCCTCCACACGTTTTAGTTTTGCATACTTTCCATGCAACAAAGTTCTTTTGCTTAAACATCGCAATAAAGTTTTTTACTAATGTCACTAGTCCTTCTTCTTCTTCTTTTTCCCAAAATAAAATTAAATATTTGTTAGCATTTTGAATTCTAAACTTATTTACCTATCAAATAAGGGACGAGATATTAATTAAGAACTTGGAGTACTTTCATGTTTAGCTCTAGGGTAAAAAGAAAAAAAACATACGGACTTTGAGAAGAAGAATGTATGGTTAATGATGCCTAGTGATTAGGGGGTTAATATTAAAAAAATTGAAAGGAATACGAAGTTGAGTGCTGATAATTCAGAGTAATTGGGTTCGATAATTGTTAGGTAACAAGTGAGAGAGAAAAGGAGTAAAATATTTTAAAAGGGCTTTGAGGTTAGTTTTGTCCTAGTTAATCTAATGCAAGTGTTAAAATCCTTTGTATTACTAATATCTAGAAATATATGGTATTAATAATAATCACAATACACAATAATGTGTATCACTAATGCAATCATTAATTATATATAGCATGGAAAAGTGCACCAAACAGGGTACTATTAATACATAGAGCTAATGCATGCATTAAGTGCACGTCCCCACTCTTTGTTTTTATGTATTACGTGGACTCCCAAGCACATCTAATATAATTAATAAAGTATAAAATAAAAGAAATTGATTTATTATTTGTATTTAATTAATTTTAAATGATAAATGCAAATAATGAAAAATATTTTATGTTCATTTTTGTATTTAATATTAAATTATTTATTACTCACTTAATTTTAATTCATTTTTCCATTATAATTTTAGACGAATTTAACATAGTTAAAAACATTTTTGATTATTTTGATTTTGAAAAAAATTATATATATAAAATGTACAAAAACGTTCTTTAACAGTATGATATTGATCATTTCATGTAAAAAGTTAGATTTAAGAACTTACTAAATATACAGGTTAGGAGTCGCGCCTAAACTTCTTCATCAGTTAAATGGGCCTTCAATAATATTATTTCAATTAAACAGAATAAAAAAAATAGTAGGTCAAACATGTAAAAACGCATAATGTGTTTATTTGTTTATCAAGGTAAAATAAGCAAAAAAAGAAACTAATAATATCATTATTAAAATTTCAATATAATATATTAAGAGTACAAAGTGTATTTTACTCCCCTGATGAAAAAATTATTTGATATCTTGGAGACGACGCATTCCAATCGTATATCTTAGATTCTCAAATGTTGACGTTGGCAATGCCTTAGTGAATAAATCTGCAAAATTTATCACTCGAATGAATCTGTTGAACATTTATCTCACCATTTTGTTTAAGATCATGTGTGAAAAAGAACTTAGGTGAAATATGTTTTGTTTGGTCTCCTTTGAAATATCCTCCCTTTAATTGAGCTATGCAAGCAAGATTATCTTCATACAATATTGTTGAAATCTTTGTTTGCACAGAAAGACCACATAATTGCAAAATGTGTTGAGTCATTGATCTTAACCATACACACTCTCGACTGGCTTCATGAATGGCTATTATCTCTGCATGATTTAAAGAAGTAGCAACTATTGTTTGCTTCATCGAATGCCATGATATAGTTGTACCTCCATATGTAAATAAATAGCCTGTCTGAGATTGGGCTTTATGTGGGTCAAACAAATATCCTGTATCTGCATAACCGATCAATTCTGACTTGGATGCATTAGAATACAACAATTCCACATCAATTGTTCCTTGAAGATATATGAATATATGCTTAACACCTTTCCAATGTCTTCTTGTTGGACATGAGCTGAATCTCGCCAATAAATTTACTGCGAAACAAATATCTAGTCGGGTATTATTGGCAAGGTACATTAGTGCCTCAATAGCACTGAGATATGAAGTTTCATCACCAAGAAGCTCTTCATCCTTTTCTTGAGGTCGGAATGAATCTTATTTATATCAAGAGATCTCACAACCATCGGGGTACTCAATGGGTGTGATTTATCCATGTAAAATCGCTTCAAAACCATTTTAATACATGTTGATTGGTGGATAAATATTTCATTTTCCAAATGTTCAATCTGAAGTCCAAGACAAAATTGTCTTACCAAGATCTTTCATTTCAAATTCTTTCTTCAAACACTCAACAACTTTTGAAAGCTCTTTAGGAGTTCTAATGATGTTCAAGTCATCAACATAAACATATATTATTACAAATTCAGATTTTGACCTTCGTATAAAAATACAAGGACAAGTAGGGTCATTCTTATACCCTTCTTTTAATAAATATTCGATAAGATGATTATACCACATTCGCCCTAATTGTTTCAATCCATATAAGGATTTCTGAAGCTTTATTGAACAACTTTCTTTTGAATTTTTATATGCTTCAGGCACTTTGAGTGCTTTAGGGATTTTCATAAAAATATTGTGGTCTAGTAAGCCACACAAATAGGCTGTGGTCCATTAGATGCATTTCAAGCTTTTCATGAACTGTCATATTTAGTAGATACTTGAAGGTAATTGCATCTACCACAGAAGAATGTCTCCTCATAATCAATGTTAGGCCTTTACGAAAATTCTTGTGCCACAAGTCATAATTTATATCTAACGACTTTACCATTTTCATCGTGTTTTCGTACAAAAACCCACTTGTACCCAACTGGCTTGACACCTTCAGGTGTTCGGACTATTGGTCTGAAAATTTCACACTTTTCAAGTGAAGTCAATTCTGTTTATATTGCTTCCTTCCATTTTGCCAATCATCTCTCTGTCTACATTCATTGACAGATCTTGGTTCCAAATCCTCATCTTGTTGCATTATTTCAACTGCAACATTATAGGCAAAAATATTATCCACCACAATATTATTTCGATTTCACCCTTTACTCGTTAAGACATAATTTATAGATACTTCCTCATTCTCATTATTTTCAGATATGTGGGCCTCCTCAGTGGTGTCATCATTTATTATGTCTCGGATCTCTTTATGAGCAATTGCCTCCATATTATGATCATCTTGATCATTTATTCCTTTCCTTTTTTGAGGATATTTATCCTTGGAATCAATTGATCTACTACGTTTTAAGCGTGGTCCAAACTCGTTTGCCATAACATTTTGTCCTATCGGGACATCAACTCGAACTTGACCATTAGCAGCTGGGATATATGATTTAGTAACCCATGGAAGGTTAGTAAATGCATCCGGCAGTTGATTTGCAATATTCTGCAAATAAATCATCTTTTGAACTTCTTGCTCACATTGATTTGTTCGAGGATCTAAATGAGACAGAGAAAGTGAATTCCAATCTATCTCATTTCCCAACTGCTTTTGTTCTCCCCCTAATGTTGGGTATACTTATTTATCAAAATGACAATCAACAAATCTTGCCGTAAATAAATCTCCAGTTTTAGGTTCCAAATATTTTATAATAGAATAAGATTCATACCCAACATATATCCCCAACCTTCTTTAGGGACCCATTTTTGTGCGTTGTGGTGGAGCAATTGGAACATATACCGCACAACCAAAGATTCTAAGATCGATGGGAAATGTTTGTCTCCTGACCCAAAAATCAAGTGTAATGGGGAGATGTCATGATAACTGGTTGGCCTTATGCGTACAAGTGTCGTTGCATGCAAAATAACATGCCTCCAAACTGAAACAGGCAACTTTGTCCTCATCAACATGGTCTAGTTATCAATTAGAGACGTTTAATGACCAACATTATCAAGACGGATTGTCTTTATTACATAATCTGGAAATTGTGCTTTTAACCTTATTATTTGAGCTAACAACCTTGCAAAAGCAATATTGCGAGTTGACAATAAGCACACATGTGACCATCTTGTAGATGCAGACCATATAATATTTAAATGGTCCACATGCTGGATGAATAGGCCCACATATATCACCCAATATTCGTTCCAAAAATGTGGGAGATTCCACTCCAACCTTAGCCGCTGATGGATTGATAACCAACTTTCCTTAAGAACAAGCAGCACAAGAGAATTCTTTTAATTGAAGAACATTTTGGTTCTTCAAAGTATGCCCACGTGAATTTTCAATTATTCTGCGCATCATATTATAACCGGGATGGCCCAACCGGTCATGCCAAATGACATAATCATTAGAACCAGTAAACATTTTGTTTACTATGACATGTGATTCAACCGTATCAATATTTGTATGGTACAACCCAGAAGAAAGTGCAAACAATTTTTCATGCACAGTTTTCTTCTCCGCATTTATTGTAGTAATATAAAGGTATTC
This sequence comes from Solanum verrucosum, assembly GCF_900185275.1. NCBI lineage: Eukaryota > Viridiplantae > Streptophyta > Magnoliopsida > Solanales > Solanaceae > Solanum > Solanum verrucosum. Next base: position 1,377,986 of record NW_026020200.1, read on the forward strand.
CACCTTTCCTTCATTTGCAGTCTCAACATGATAGCCATTTTGGCGAATAACCTGAAAACTTAACAAGTTTCTTTGAGACTTACTACAATACAATGTATTATCGATTATCAATAATGTTCCTCCGGGTAGTAATAATGCCTCTCTTCCAGAGCCTTCAATCAACTTTGTACTACCGGATATTGTATTAACATATGCTTGTTTCATAATCAAATGAGAGAAATATTTCTTTTATCTTAGTATTGTATGAATTGTGGCACTATCCAGAAGACACATATCTCCATTACTCATCTTGGATCCAACTGAAGACTGAAAAATTTATTTATCTTCATAAAAATAAAAATACATAATAAGAAGTACGAAACTTAACAAAAGAAAATTTAAGTACATGAAATTTAAGTAAGATATTAAAAACACATAACGACATTATTCATTTCCCAGTTCAATTATCAATCTTCAGTTGCGATCCCCAGAGAAGTCCTCAGCTTCCAGATGAATAATATCATCGAGTCTATCAAAAACATCATCTTTCAATGCTAAATTTGCCTCAACATTCTCATCATATTTTTGAGAAGATCCTGCCTTACCATCATCTTTGAGAGTCAAATGTGACTCTACTTGGGCATTAGAAGAGAAGGCACCGCCTTTATTCCCTTTCCTTTTAAAGGAATTTTGCTACAGCCTGACAAAATGCTCAGGTGACCGACATTCATTTTTCCAGTGACCTTTAAGGCCACAATGATGATAGTGATCATCCTTTCCTTTAGAAGGATTATTTTGAGAACCTCGACGATTATTATATCGTCTTTTGCCTTTGCCACGCCTGTGCACATTATCATGGCCCCGATTATTTTATCTTATTTCAGACTGTCCGTGTGCTTCTACCCCGTGTGCCTCCGATAATGGAACCCTTCCACCGGGCCGGGCTTCATGATTTTTCATTAAAAGGTCATTATGCTGCTCAGGCACCAGAAGACATGAGATTAATTCAGACTATTTTTTAAAACCCTTTTCACGGTATTGCTGCTGTAATATCATATTCGAGGCATGGAAAGTAGTTAGTGTCTTTTCCAACATGTCCTCATCTTTTATAACTTCCCCACATAATTTTAATTGGGATGTGATTCTAAATACAACAGAGTTATACTCAATTACGGTTTTATAATCTTGAAACCGTAAGTGCATCCATTCATAATGACCCTTTGGCAATACCGTTGCCTTGAGGTGGTCATACCTCCCTTTCAAACCTATCCACAATTCAAGTGGATTTTTCACTGTTAAGTATTCAACCTTCAGGCTTTCATCAAGATGATGATGAAGGAAAATCATAGCTTTCGTTTTATCTTGACTTGATGCCTTATTTCCTTCGATTAGACAATCACCAAGACCCTTAGCGGTAAGATGAATTTCAGCATCAAATACCCATGACAAATAGTTCTTTTCAGAAATGTCATGTGCCACAAATTCAAGCTTTGACAAATTCGACATGATGAAAACTATCATAAAATAATTGAGTTAATATTATAGTGTTGGTTTCTTTATAATGAATGGTTAATTAATGTTCAAATAATAAAATATACTATGATTATAAATTAATATGCATACATATGGAATGTTTTAAAAACATGTAAATTCATGAAGTATTGAAACATTAGATTTAATATGTAATTTTAATTGTTCTACAATATTTGTTATTAGTTTCAATAGATATTAACACCATTTTTTTGTGAGAGTTTCAAGTCATATTTAATACAATAATATTTTTCTTTATGACACACCAATATTTATCATAAATTTATGACAAGAAAATACTTACGATTACTCTAACTAGCATGTTATCATATGCCCTAGTATTTAATTTAGAGTTATAAGTTATTAGCATATAAACAACATAAAAATATAAACCTGAAACGTATTGATTATTATGGCTAATAAAGTATCATACAAATACCTAAAGCAAGTTATGTATGCAGTAATTAAATCGTTGATCAAAGATTTATGCAAGTCCTATTAGAGATGTTATAAACACATGAATGTATACCTGGGTCTAAAAGAAAATTGATTAACTTTTAGGGAAAAAAGATAATCCCGAATTAATTAGGTCTCAATTGGTTAGAGACTCGTGCTGATAACGTGTTGTAAAATGAGAGCCAAATACAAGAATACTAAACAAGAAAGGAAGCCAAATGGTAGTGGAAAATATTAAGTATATGTATTCTTTGATCTCTTCAAAAATGTGTATTTTTCACAAGGGTAAAGGATACCCTTTTATAGGATTTAGAAAACATCCGTTTACATCCTTTAACCAAATACGTTAGTACAACATTAAGTCTTACATTAAATAGGTTCATTACGTTAGGTTGTTGATGAAAAAAATTGAAACATCCACAGTTAAATGGTTTTGTAACATTCTTGTCTTTTTATAGCTATTTTTCAATTTGCATACCTTGAACCTTTTCTTTCATTAATCTATATTTAATTACTCAATGCAACTCTTCCTATTCTCCAAACTATTTATTTCTCCTAATTAATTAGTCTACAACTCTACGTTTAATTATTCAATGCAACTCTTCCTATTCTCCAAACTATTTAGCAATGAATAGCACACACTTAAATTTGACTAATGAGTAAATTAGTAAGGGCTACATTTAAATTGGACTTTTGAATATCTGCAGATTCACAAATCTCATGTAAATTTAAATACAATTACTACTATTTCAATTAGATTAGGTATTTTATTTTAATTAAATATAAGAGAAAAATTGTAATCTAACTTTAAACACTCGTTTTATTTCTCTCCGTTTTTATTCATGTGGATACATTCACCTCAGACTAATATTCTATTTTGAATAGAAACAACACAAACCAATATATACAAAGATACATATTCCAAGCCATAATAAATGTCATTATTTTTTTTTTATCATGGATACATTCACCTAAGTTCTCTCCCCATGAATTTTCGTAACATTTCATTAATTTATCTGGAAACATAATAAGTATCATTATCTTTTAGTTGGAATATGAAGAGTGCCCTCTCTTTTTGTGTGTGGATAATTTAGTGGTTTTACATTTATGTATATTAATTTTGAAGAGACAATACATTTTTATTATTATTTAATTAGATTAGATGTTGTATTTATTACATTTTGATTAAGTATAAGGGTTAAATTGTAATCTAACTTTGAAGATGGGTGCTTCCCACTTTTAATAATATATGATATGATATGATGATGATGATGATAAGATATATGATTTGTAATTTCTTATGGCCTAACCCATCGGTGGCCCCCTAAAGTTGGCCGCAATTTTCACTTAGACACTTTAACTAGGCTTTGTTCATTTTAGGCACCTCATGTCAGGCACCGTTGTAAATGACACTTTTAGCTGACATGGCAAAGTGAGTGTTATACACTCGCTATTGACGCGTGAGGGACTTATTTAGTCTATTCTATTTTATTTTTTCTCTTCTTCTTTCCCATTTTATAGTCACTATCTCTCCGATTATTTCTCAAAGTTTAAAGTACTTCAATGGAGGTTAAATCTTTTGTTATAATAATTTCAATTTAAATTTCGCACTACAAATTCAGATAGACCAAAAAGAAACAAGAAATCGAACTCATATCAACAACACCCCAAATCATGTAAAGTTCACCCACAATAATCCTAAAATAGGAGCCAAAAAATCTCAATTGTTACTATGTAAATGTTAATCTCACTAACCTTGAGCCCTAATTAAACTACAAATATCACAAAATTAAAGAAAAAGAGACGCAATCTTAAAAATATGAACCATTGTTATCACAAAATTAAAGAAAAAGAGACGCAATCTTAAAAATATGAACCATTGTTGTTATACATTTGCACCTTTTAGCCCTAAATCAAATGAAGAAATGGGAGGGAGGGTGCAATGAATGGGGAATATGGCAGAAAAAAATCATGAAAAAGAGGAATAAAATGGGGAAGATGGCTGTGTGGTTGTGGGTGTGACGGAAAAGATAATGAAAATGAAGGTGTGTGGGTGTGGGTTTATGACATAAAAAATGAAGCTCAAAAATAATAAAAATGGAGTAATACAAGGGAGAAGATGATTGGGAAAGATGACTGGGGAAGTTGTGGGGGGTTGCATTTTTCTTTAAATTTGTCAAATATTTTATTTAGTTTTTTGGGATAAAAAGACCACATGTCATTTATTCATTGGTTACTTTGTCATGTATTTTAATTCTTATATTTTCTATTTAATATGATAGACTTTTAATGAGTTGGCGTGATATAATTGGGCATCTAATCCACGTGGACGCGCTTGGTTAACACGCACTTGAAGTCAACATGTGCTAGTGAAAAAAGTGTCAAAACGACACTATGTGATCTGACATGAGGTGTCTAAAATGAACAAAGCCTAGTTAAAGTGTTTAAATGAAAATTGCTGCCAACTTTAGGGGGGCACTGATGGGTTTGGCCATTTCTTATTATATACATATAGATTACAGATGATAAGTATTATGAAATTAGATATTTTAATTATGAATTAATCTAAGGAAGTGCAAAAGTCATTAACATATTAATTTAAATGAAACAATTTAATATTTAAATTAAACAGTTAAATGTTTTATAACATTTTAATTTATAGTAGAGGTAAAACAGTAATTCAACTTTTAACTTTTTTTGTTCCCGCTTATAGTGTATATATATATATATATATATATGATGAACGAAACACTGGAATAATCCAACACCATACATTAAAGGACCATTTTGATAGTTTTCCCAACAGTTTAGTCGAGTAAAAGAGAAGAAAAAAAAGTAAAGTTGGTTACATCCCTTCTCCGGAGTTCAGATCCAATTGCCGCATCAAACTTTATCAGTTCTGTTTGCTTATCCTTCTCATGCACCTATGTTCTCATGGAAGTTTCAATTTGTACATTCAAACTTGTCTTGTGATTCATTACCACTTTTCATGGTGCAACAAAAGAAATTGACTTGTATGTTTTAGAATAAATATATATTAGCATAAACTCAATCTGTTTCTAAGTAGAACATGAATTTTGCGCACTAAACTAGCTACCATCGTTTAGAAATTTCTAGTGTCGAGAAAATGATCAAAATGGTCTTTGATGTATAGGGGTTGAAGTATTTTAGTCATTTATATATATCATCTCATCCAAATAGTCCTTAATGTATATGAAAGATGGTCATTTTAGTCCTTAGCCCTAAAACTAACCAGAAAAATAAAAAATCTGTTAAATTTAACGGTGGATCCCACACTTGGTGGAACCCTTCTTCCTCCTTCATTTTTGTAATCTCTTCTCCTCCATCGTTTTCTTCAACCATTTTTTTTACAATTTTCAATTGATCTATTTTTGTTTCCACTGATAAAATCCTCTCATACAGACACAAGATTTTTATTTTCTAGCTCTGTCCATTCAGTTTTAATCCTTTTATTTGAAAAATGAAATGAATAAAGATGCTGGAAAAAAATACTCGTAATTTTGAAAAGGATAAAACAAAAAAAAAATAGTTACAACTTAAAAGGAATTGATTTATGGTGATCTCGGGGAGAAATGGAGTTGTTTAACTAATTTACTTCGTTCACATTTGTTTTAACCATCTTGATTTTCTTCTTCTTCTTCTTATACAAGAAAATAGGAGCTGCTCAAATTTTTGTTCTAACGAAAGATAAGAAATGAATGTAGTGTGTATTATTATTCTTACAAGGATATGGAGTATGACCTTGTGAAAGAAAGAAGTTGAGGAAGCAGAGTGCCATGGTGATGGTGAAAGAAAACAAATTGAGGAAGAATGGGTTTTACTAATTTTTAATTATTTTTTTTAAAAGCTTGGCATGTTGTGGGATCCACAGTTTTTTTTTGTTTTTTTGGTTAGTTTTAGGACTAAGGACTAAAATGATCATCTTTTCATATACATTAAGGACTATTTGGATGAGATGATATACATAAATAGAGCTGTCAATATGGGCTGGCCCACCCCATCCGGGCTAACCCATACAGACTTTGAAATTTAACGGGTCCAATCGGGCTAGCCCATTTTTGTGATGAACCAGAAAATGGTCGGCCCAGCCCATAAGTATGTGGGCTAAGGGCTTTGCCGGGCCAGCCCTCTCTTCTTAAAAATATATTTTTTATAATTTTTTAAATTAAATTATAATTTAAAAATATTATCATAAATATCGACAAGAAATATTACATGGTGTTAATGTTTCTACTTGTTAATCAAATCTACAAATAAATTATCTTTATAATATTTATTAAGTTTGATTTCAAGTAAAAGAATAAATAGCTAAATATAAATATTAACCTAATTATTTTCTAATGATCATAATAAAACACAAAAACTATGACAATATTCCACAGGCTACGACATATGTAGTGGTTCCCTAGAAATTTTAGGAAAATTTTATTTTATGTAGTACATATTTTATAAACATAATTGTATTTAGATTGTAATATTTCAAATTTTAAACAGATTTTGAGTTTAGACTCTTGTTATTTTTAGTACTTTATTTTATTTTTATTTTATAATTAATTTTTATTTGGCCCACGGGCCGGCCCTATCCATATTTCTCAAGCCCCACAAATCGGCAGACTTATTCAGGCCGGGCTAAAAAGCCTTTTTCTTAAATAGGCTCCAAAAATCGTAGCTCAGCCATATCAAATCACGGGTTAGGCCAGGCCGGCCCAACGGGCCTAGCCCATATTGATGGCTCTATATATAAAGGACCAAAATACTTCAACTCCTATACATCAAGGACCATTTTGATCATTTTCTCTTTCCATTGAGGTAAATTAATAATTATGCAACAGACACTTAGTACTTGAGACTTCAAGGTAATTGAATCTACTAAACGAGCATATTAATAAGAGGTTTTTCTTCTTCTTTTTTTTCAATCAGGGTAATCTGAAAGAATAAAAATCTTTCTCCGTGACCACAAGTACGCCTCCATCAAATTAAATCACAATGGCAAGATATAAACTTAGTTGCTGAATGCATCACAATAACTGAAAAATAACGGAACATTTAAGGTAATCAGCACCTTGAGAATGTTAACACAAGAAGGTTCATGTTACCAGACCAAGAAGTATCTGCAGATACCTACTCCAACGTCCAAAGGATGGGAGTGTACAAGGGACATAATACTGTTACCTACTAGTACAAGAGAACCATGTCAAAACACATATAAGAAAAGGAAGCAATTATCTATTGGAATTTAATAGACTTCAACATATCAGTAGCCATGAAGGAACACCAAACAATATTTCTTAATACAAGAGAAATGACATTTGCTTGTCAAATGAACAATAACTAGTAGTTCACCAAAGAACGACAATACGTATATTGAGTTTTGGGTTATTACATATTCTTTTCCTCCAATTTGAAGGCTTTTGGGTTTACTCCTACATAATTATTACCAAATCCACCAGAGAACGACAATACGTATATTGTAGAAGTGAACAAAAAGGGAAAAAATTCATTAGAATTATAAAGCAGTGTCATTTTCTGAGTAAATAGCAAAGTATTACAACCCTCGCTCCACTAAATTAATCAAGGCACTGAGGCAAAGCAAAATATTCCATCGTAACCACATAATATACAACTATATGCACATAGTTTGGTACTTGTATAATAAGAATCATTAAAGATAATCTAAAGTAGACCACTAAAGCAAAAGTTAATGAAAAATAGAATATCAACAAAAACTAAAATAGAAAAAAGAAGAAGGAGAAAATCAAAACCAAACCTAGGATTTTAATATGCAAGCTGGCGACAATTGGAACTAACGAGAGGCAAGGCAGATAGAGAGCCATCAACAATAAAGAAAAATCAAACTGAGGGAGAAGAGATATTGATAGATAGAGTGGGGGAGAGATGATTTGGATTGCCTGGTGACGACAATCGTTGATTGGATATTCATCAGCTTGGCTCCTCTTTATGATGCCATACCGGAAGAGTCTTCCTCTTCTACAAAATCTCATAGAATCATTGTGAGTAAGGCTTTTCATATTACTTGTTGATCGAAGGCGTCAATGAGTCATCCACCTTATCAAACACACTCACCTTCCTCTTCCGCATTGTTCCTATCCAGAACATCTAAAATCCACCACAAATCCAAAATCCCTGTAACACCTCAAAAATCTACCTAAGACTAAACCAGGAATATAGGTGAACCACAGAGGCCCACGAGCCCTTACACGGACCGCGAAACCCCACATGGTCCGTCAATATGCCCATGAAAGCAACCCAGAGATCCCCTAAGGAGAGTGAGGAACCACAAACCACTAGACGGTTTGTGGAACCCCATGCAGTCCATCAAGTGTGCAGTGGAAATGACCGAGTACAACCCCAACTCACTATAAAGAACCAAGGTGCCTACATGGCCCCTGGTGCTTCACAAGGTCCGTAAAGTGGACTGTGAATAGGGCAGTTCAGCCTTCAAGTTTTGGGTCAACTTCAAATGGTCATATCTTTTAGCACAAAATGAATTTTGTGGCCCATGACTATCGAATTAAAAATCATTGAGTTTACTTTCTAATGCCACCAAGTTTGCTAAAATCCAAGCTCAGAATAAAAAAGTTACGCTTGTTTTAGTAGAGCCCTATTGGGTAGAGCCACAACCACAACCCAGTTGATGGGCCGTGGTCCTATTGACGGTCTATCAATCCCATCGTGAAGGCCACTTCATTAAATTTAAGTCAGGGTCATTTTGGTCTTTTCCCCTAAGCATTGGGCACTTAAACTACGTCGTTTGATGCCTAAACTACGTCGTTTTACTATGTCTAAGCCTAATACTCTAGTCAAACAATTCTCCAAAAATCACCCAACTTAGAGAGAAAAGAAGAGAAAAAGGCAACCAACTTTCCCAAGAACAAGCAAAAGCATTCTTCGAAGTTCAGCCTCGAAATCTAAAGGATTTCTCTGTAGATTTCGTAACCAGGTATGTGGGATTTCACTAGTGGGTTCCTTTCACCCATTAGGTCCCTAGAATTTAGTTAGTTCTTTATATTCTCAGTAACTGTTCAAACCTAGGGTTTCTAGATTTTCAATATTTATTGTGATTATAGTTCCTTTGATCTAAATAACTTGTTTCTTGATAATTTAGTATAATTCCATGCATAGCACTTAGAACCCTAACTTGTGTAAATTTATCCAAGTTCATGAATTATACTTGCTATGCCAACTAGACAGAAATTGATGCCTCAGATTTTGAATGTTGCATTCTCAGTTAGCATGTTAGTTTTTGACCTATTAAGTATTTATTGCATTTTAGCTTCATGAATATTCAGGTTGGAGTAGACTTAGCACCGAGTTGGACTAGGGTTTAGCGTAGTCTCAAAGTCCTAGAACTACGTGCTCGCATAGGTTTATAAGTCCACTCAGTTGGGCATCCGATTCAGTGATCACGCTATAGTTATGCCTCTATACCCCTGACAAGGTATATTGCGTCCTCTCAATGTGGCGTATACATCAGACTCCAAGTTTAGCTCAGTGGTTTATATCTATTAATAGTAGCTCCCACAGTCAGACTCATAGTGCATTGACCAAGTTTTTAACATTTACTTTAGTATACAGTTCAACATGTTGATTAGTACTTGGTCATTGCTTCTAGTTCTGTTTTCAAATATACTTCAGTACATATCTATATCCTTGTTCAGATTATATCATTACTCAATATGCTTTGTTCAACTTATATATTTTGTTCAACTTAGAATATCTATTTTTTGCATTCTCATTACATTCCAAGTACTGACACATACTTTGTGCGAAATCATTTCATGATGTAGGTTCAGGCACTCAATATCCAGATTATGCTTAGTTTGATCCTCAATCCGACTTCAGCAGTTTTGGTGGCGAGTCCTCATACTTCGAGGACATCTTTTAGTCTTTATTTTTAGTTTCAGTCTTGCTAAAGTTAGCTCGGGGCATGTCCTAAAAACTCAATTTAGTTAGAGGCTTTTCATACATAGTAGCAGATTCAGCTCATGTTCTTAAGTGTTGTTTCAGCTATCACTAAACTCTTATTATATTTTAGATTTTCAGACTAGTTGGGTTTTCCCCATTTCAGCTATCCATTGTTTTTAGCTTCTGCATAGTACATGTTTTACTTAGTTATTTTCCAGTATGCTTGTTATATGCCAGACTCAGGGTTAGCTTTGGGTCACTCGTGATCGTAGGTCCCGTATTACGTTTAGGAGATAGCCTCGGGGCGTGAAAAACTTGGTATTAGAGCATTAGGTTCAAGAGTCCTAGGTTGCCTGAAATCCGTACTTAGTAGAGTCTCTTTCATGCGTGTGAAGCACACCACATCTATGAAGGGGAGGCTATGAAGTGTTTTAAGAAAAAAATCACTTCCTATTCTATTCTTATCGTGCGTGAGGTGTGATTCAACTTTTCCTTTCTAATCCATCATTATACGTTTCTGATCTTGCCTCTTCGTAGAGCTAACACACGGAATGCTAATAATTGGAGGGGTAAAATCTAGTAATACCAATTTAACCATAAACTTCATATCGTAGAATAGATCCTTTCAAACCATGATTTCATAACATACTCATAAAGACACTTATCTAAAGCATCTAAATCATGATCATCTTTCATAATGAGAAAATATCAATTAAACATTTTCATAAAAACATATTGATACTTTATCTAAAAGTATCCTTGATTCATAGAATCCCTCAATTCATGATGCATGCATAATCTGAAAGCATAGTTCATAATCATAAATATGAATAAACCATGGGTTCATATGAAATTCATTGAAAACATATAATTATGATTAAATCATGCATAATAAGATAAAAAATAGTGAATTGATTCATAAACAATTGAACCCATAAGAAAACATGCAAAACCCTAGAATTTGGGTTAGAATCATAAAAGAGAAATTGAGAATTCTTGGGACTCAGAGGATGGAAAGGGATCCATTGTTGATCTTCCCACATATATTTATTAACCTAGGCTTTTAATTGGAGAAGCAAGCTTGAAACTTGAAGCTTGAACAATCCTAGAAATTTTCCTTGATACTTGGGAGAGAATTTTGAGATAAAACATTGAGAGCTTTTGAGGGAATGAAAGGGAATGGGTAGTTTTTGAAAGGTAAAAACATTTATAGGACATAGAAATTGGAAAGAAATGACCTACGAACCCATGTACGGTCCATGTAAGCTCCTATGGACCGTACCGATCATTTGTAGGTCGCAATACTGGAAACCAAAATCCTTAGTCTAAGCCATGAGCCATTTCATATGGCCTGTCGACCACCCTTGGACCTGTAGGTCCCTTTTGTATAATCAAAGTCCAAAAATATTTTCCAAGTCAAATCACTTTCCATGAGCTTTGATCTATGGACCATCTAGGCTTGTAAGGTTCATACACTTCAGCTATATAAGTTAAGGTGACAAAATCACCAAGGTAGAATCTCCATCTATGGGTACTTTCTATGATCCGTAGAGGTTCCAATAGACAACCATTGCCGGAGCATATTTTGATAGTTGAGTGAACTTTAAAGCGTGTTCATTCACGCTCATATCCCTTTGCCTCAAATTAATAAAGTCTTGCACTTTGGACTCCTCATCTCAAAGGGAAATAATCGGTCAAGAAATGCTCCTTTGAACTTGTCCCAATCTAAGGACCCGCATCTAATTCCCTTTCTTTCTTCTATTTATCAAACCAGACTTGAGAAACCCCTTTCAATTAGTAAGTAGCCAAGTTTTCCCTTTAAACTAAAGTCATACCCATAATGTCCACAATCTTATAAATCCCTTTAATGAACTCTTATGGATCTTCGTCCACCTTAGAACCATGGAATCCTAGAGGATTCATCCTTATGAAGTCTCAAACATTTGTCGCTATCATATTGGATTCACGGAAGGTACAACCTCTCTGTTAGCTTAAGTCATCATAGCTTGAGCCAACACTTGGAAAATGGCCCTAAATTTAGCATGTGATACTTAGTTGGCCAAACGATCGACCAAAGCTTGTGGAGCTTCAAGTTCCACATTCATATTCCTTATCAACACAACTCTTCTAGAGACATGTTATGAAAACACATAAAACAAGAGTTAGAAGGAAACATTTATAGAGTTCAACTCTATCACATGGCTTAAGAGTAATGAAAGAAATGAAGTTTCTTAAACATTTTTTAGCTTCTTATTCATATATGTAGCGCGATTCACACCCATGAACAAGACTCTACTAACGCGACTCTTCAGACACCCTAAGACTTTTAAACCTTACTCTCTAAGTACCAAGTTTGTCACAACCCAAGACTACCCCCGAACGTGACATGGTGAATAAAATCTCGAAAGACTAATAAATGAACCACATGACATAGCATGACACTAAGATAACATTATACCGGAAATAAAGAGATAAGCTGAGTATAAATCTCAAATGCAAATATCAACATATAAGAGAATCTGAGTACAAAGACCATAATGTGGAACATATTATGTCTGACAACAAGCCTCTACTACATAAGTGTGTATAGGACAAGCCCTACCTAACTAGAACAATCTTAAAACTATAGTAAAGTTTGAAATGACGTCAAAGCATAAGTGTGGCAATGTTTCTGAACCATGAGGACTCACCAAAAATTGTATAGGCTGAGAGAATTTGTGCTAACCGCAAGTTGGGTGAGGAGTGTTGAAACCTATATTATAAAACAACATATGTGATAGTGCTCAAATTACCCTCAAAATAAGTTGAAAGAGTAAGAGGTCATCGTCAATAAAAATACCCAACTAAAAATCAGGGTCGAATCCCTAAAGGAACAATTAGTTGGCAATTAAAAAGACAAAGAATTGCAAGCTATGAGTTTGAATCTAAACTTAATAATAAACAAATATCAAAGAGTGGATGGTTTAGTCACACATATAAGAATTGGGCAAAAAACTAATCAAGTAAGGTATAATTGGGAATTGGAAAATTCAGAACTCAACACTCATTCAATGATTCATCGCAATCTCAACACATGCTCATCAATTATAGGTAGGCTAGGTCATCCTTAACAACACTAATCTAATTTCTGTCTCAAAGTGCTATATCGTGAAATCTCCTTTCGGTCTTAACCAAGTAATTCAACACAATAACCCAATACCTTAATTTAGACCTTTTATTCGAGCAAGCCTTGTATTCAACAATGAAAACCTAAATCTTCTCCTTTCGGTATCAAACTCAAGATTCAAAGCTAATATGTTGTTATTAATCTAATTCTCCACTTCACGAGTTCTCTTTCGGGCAACCCACAAAGATCAAAATCTAGATCTTAGATTGCACTCTCAAATGTTAAATTCAAACAAGAAACTAGATTAAACCTATTTCAAGAAAACATGGAATCACATACAAAAGCAATAGATTAGAAATTAGAGATCCAATTAGCAATTACACCCACAATTCATCCAATACAAAGTAAGGAAAAAAAGATAGAGTACGAGATTTACTAATAAGAACACAATCTTCAATCCAAAGATGAATTATGAGGAAACTTGCCTTTAAAATCTCAACACAAAATATGAAATCTAATACTAAGAGTTTTTCAATAGTCTAAGCTAAAAGATAAAATTCAATAATCTCCAATTGTATGATAAAAATTAGATTCTCTTCTAATGTTTTCTTCTTCTGCCCTTTGTGAGAATTTGGGTCCAAATTCATGAAATTCTAATTTTCCCCTGTCCAAATAGTTGAGCCTCTCATAAGTGTACTTCACAAAAGTGAACATACGTTGGCTAAAGCGACCCTCGCCTTTTTGGGCTCCTTCAAAAAATGAACCATGCTTGGTCGCTTAAGAGACCAGTTGACTTCAGTTGACTATTCGCAAAAGCAAACTTCCTCTCTGTAGGTGTGACATCAAAGGTCATTTTCTGCCAGTTTTAACTTCTTTTTCCACTCTTGTCCATCAATTTCCTTTAAAGCAACAAATATCTGAAATCATCACAATTAAACAAATAATTATCCACTTTTTTTACTTGAGTACCACAAAATCATAAGAAAAGAGCCTCAAATGAGTGGAACTTCACCACTCATCAATAGGAATACGAGATGTATGCAGCCAATATTCAGAATGTACAGAGCATGAGGAAAAATGCATGAATATAGGCATAATAACATAATAAGTCTGAAAGCATGATAATGCAATAACCAAGTAAAGTATGACATAAAAATTGATAATGTGATTCTAAAAAACATAATACAAAGTCAATGCAATATTTTAAAAAGAGTTATAATCATATCATAAGTCTTTTGTTGGAGATATTGTTAACCGACATAAACCATGTGAGCTATAACATGAGTCCAGTGTACTACTCCCACATGGAAAATAGAGTGTTCTACTTTCCAAGGTAAGGACCATAATCACGAGCTTATGTGGATCCACTAGCTAGAGTCACTTAAGACTAAGTCCTTTAGGGGCACGTAGATATGGGACAAGGGGATTGTTTCTAATGAACTCTGCTCTACTAATGGGTGAACCTCTATCCCAAAGTCCTCTCGGTGCTAAATCCCAATGGAAAACATGTTTTCACAATCCAAACTACCTCATAGATGTGACATGGCGAATAGGACCCCAAAAGACCCTAAACAAGCCACTTGACATAAGCATAAGACTAAGATGAACAACATACAAAAGTAAAGAGATTAAGTGTAATATTAGTCTAAATACTTCAATGACATACGATACTAAAAATAAGAGTAGAATGAACTTACAAGAAGAAACATATTAAGTCTGACAACAAGCCTCTATATCATAGAAGCGACTAGGAATAATCCCTAGCTCACGAAAGAAGTTTGAAAATTAAAATGATTGAAATAGACAAAAACTCATAACATGTGATCATGCCCTAGAACAATGAGGACTCACCACAAGCTAAGAAAAAATGAAGAAATCTGCTAGTCATGGCTGGATGAAGATACTTTGGACCCTATATTATGAAACAATATAGGCACAAAAGATAAATGTATCAGTACTTTGAATGTACTTAATATGGGGAGCATACATAAACATATATGTGAAACACGCTAAGTCTTGAGAATATAATGATGTATGACCAAGTAAGACATATCAAATCTTGATAACAAGGTCAATGTAACATTTAAAAATCATAAAATAAGCTTAAATCATAATATTTGAGGAAGTCATGAACTCTTTAAAGAAAATCATAATCTTTTGTGGGATGTCTACTATTAACCGACATAGACCATGTGAATTATAACATCAGATCATGTCTTTCCCATATCTAAAAGAAATTGTCCTACTTGTCATGGTAAGGACCATGTTCTTAAGCTTAGGTAGATCCACTAAATATGTCCAATCTAAATGAAGTCCTATGGGAAATGTAGTTATGGGACAAGGGAATTGCTACTGGAGGCCGGGCCTCTACTAACGGGGGTGACTCCATCCTAAAGTCATCTCGGTGCTAAGTAAACTCGCAATAGAAATAAGCATAATCATATCATATTCGTAATACTTGGAAAGATAAGAATATAATAATACCAATCCAATCATAAACTTCACATCATAGAATAGCTTCTTTCAAAATCATGATCTCATATCATATTCATAATGACACTTATCGTAAGCATCTAAATCATGATCATCTTATATAATGAGAATACTTTACTTTGAAGAAATATTTTTCATAAAACATAATGATATTTTAACTAAAAGCATCCTTAATTCACAAATTCTTCAATTTCATTATGAATGTATAGTCTCAAAATATAGTTCATAACCATAACATAGACCTATGGCATGGGTTCATATGTAATTCAATGAAAATATGTTATTTGAATCAAATCATGAATAAGATCAAATATAATAAATTTGACCATAAATAATTGAAGTCATGAAGAATCATATAAAATCCTAAACAATTGGGTAGAATTCATAAAAGAATTTGAGGATTTCTTGGGACTTAATGGATGAAAGAGAATCCATTGATGAACTTCTCACATATCTTGATAAATCCAAGCTTTGAAATTGGAGAAGGAGACTTGAATGCTTGAAGAATCCTAATCCACTTGAGAGAATCCTTGAAGAGAATTTGGAGAGAAAACCTTGAGGGATTTTGGGCGTTTGAGTGAATGATAGGGAAATAGATTTGAAGAGTAAATGCAGTTATATGACTTAGTTATAGGGTCAAAATGACATAGTTTATGCGTACAAATGGTAGGAAAATACTCAAATAACCCTGACTTAAGACCGTAAGGACTCGACAAACTGATCTACAATCTGTACAAGTTTCTACGAGCATCCCTAGAACAATTATGAGAGGTATTATTTTCTTATCAAAACGACGATCAACTCCCACGGTTCGTAGATATTAACCGTAGAACCTAAGGTCAATAAAAAAATTCACCAAGTCTCGAACCCTTCCTACGACCACTCCTGCGGACCATAGGACCCTGTACGTCCGTTGGTGGTCTTGTATAACCTGCACAACAACAAATTTTGCAACATCTTTCCAACTCAATCTACCGATTTCTGAGGTGTTACACATGCATAATCATATCATAATCTTTGAAATGGTAAGAATCAAGTAATCATTCATAACTTCATATCCTAAGAATAACTCCTTTAAATCAAGATACTATAACATACTCATAAAAGATACTAATCTAAAGCATCTAAATCATGATCATCTTTCATAATGAAAAGTACTTCAATTGAAAATATTCAATTTCATAAAACATGTTTGATACTTTATTTAAAAGTATATTTGATTCATAAACTCTTTAAATCACCATGCATGCATATCAACATAAATTAGTTTAGAAATAAAATACTTGTATAGCATGGGTTCATGTAAACATCATTGAAAACAATTATATGATCAAATCATGCATATTAATCAATCCTGATGAATAAACTTATAATCAATTAAACCCATACACAAATCATGAAACCCTATAATTTGGATGAGAATCATAAAAGAGATTTTGACGTTTTTCTGAGACTCAATGGGTGAAGAGGAACTCATGGATGAATTTATCACATACCTTGATGAAACCCTAGGTTGAACTTGGAACAAGAGACATAAAACTTGAAGGAATCCTTGATTCACCTTGAGAGAAACTTGGAGAAGAAGACTTGAGGTTTTACAGAGAATTAAAGTAAATGGAGAGGGTTTGAGTCTTAGAAATTGTTATAGGTCCTCAAAATAGCTAGAAATGTCATACTTTAGGAATTGAAAGAGTAGCAAAACACCCAATTAACCCTGAGAAAATAACTATCGGACCATTCCATAGACCCCATGTACGGTCCATACACTGAACCACAATTGTACTGCCCGTTTGTACATCCCTTACTATAAGTTCACATCTTTGATCACAAACCACGGACAACAATCTACGAGTCTTAGATCATCACACGAGACATACACACCTCTCGTACAGTAAGCCTTAACGATAAGGCCCTCAAGCTTGGGACCACTAATCGCCAAGTACGGACCGTAATTTATTCTACGGTCCGTACTAGTCAGTCGTCTACCATTTACTGAAAACACATAGTCTCAGACGGTCAACTACGAGCAACCAACCATGACCTGTATTTTCCAATACGACTCGTACAAGCTCGCCGTGGAGCTCAATGCACCAAAATCACTAAGTCTGATGTCCAATCCATAAGACATAAGCACGACCCATAGATCAATCCATGAGACATACTATTGGCTCGTGAAACCATATCTAAGACTTGACATTTTCTCTAAATTCCAAAGCACTAACTATGACCGGGCATCCAAGACCCGTGTATAATGTACGAACTGTGCATGCCTCTCATGGATCAGTGCACTAGTAAACTTTCTATAACTTTTCACTTCCAATCTAACTTTTGCACTTCTGAGGTGTTACAAGAGGAGAGACCAATTATTGTAAAAAATATTGATAAAGTAATAGTGAAGAAATTCTTATCCTGTAGAGGAACAAACCTCATATTTTGGTCAATATGAACTTGAAATTCAAGTTTTGTTGATCAAATTATCTTAGAATAGAGATTTCCTTTATGGGTATTGTCTCTATTTCTTCTTTTATGAGTAGTTAGAACCTTAACTAGGGGTGTGTGCGCTAGATGGGGGTGTAAAATCTTGAATAGGTATTGATTAATTGATTCTAATATTGATTTTATGGCATTGATCTATTGTTGTCTTGAAGTTTTAATCTAAAATTAGTGGATGCAAATATTGATTTAGATCTCTAACAACATTTTGGCTTGGAAAAGCAAAATGGAGTTGGGTAAGACTCAATAGTATGGACTTAATGAAATAACTCTATGGGTTTGAGCTAGGGATGGGATAATCCGAGTGAATTCACATTTAATGATATGAGCCAAGGATAGTCTATCTATTGAAGCAATGTTTGGTATTTTGTTTGAAAGGGTCTTGGAGTTTGGAAGAATCCAAGGGACATACGCTTGATACTTCAGGGGAATATCAAAGTGTAGCCTAGACCAAGCACTATCCATGTATCAATCAATGTTGCATCAGTTAATCTTTGCCTATTTTAGTTTAAATCTCGATCTTTATCCAAACTTATTAGATATTATTTGTGTTAATTTCCCGTTTTATTGATTAATATTGATGAAATTGTATTTGTTAGATAAAACCCCTAGTTAATTTTATATATATATGTGTGTGTGTGTATTTGTTGAGAAGTCAATTTGTTAATTTGTTTCATATAGTGAAATCAATAAAAGAAGAGTCTCATCTGTCAATCCTTGTGGTTCTACCCCGACCTCATAAGTTGGGTAATTAATTATTTTGTGTATGACCGCCTATGCCCTCAAATATGGGACATCATTGAGCGCTTATCACTATCACCCTCAAACATATGATTAAATTGAGGTTGCCAACCACTCCTTAGAGATTTATTTTGTGTTTCTTTTTAGGGTTACATCCAAAACAATGGCCAAGTTAGATATCTTGAAATAATTTTTTGTTCAATATCACTTATCATGGTTCCACATAGAGGACCCCTTTTAGAGCTTTATAGGGTAGACATTCTCCTCCTTGTTGCGGTTCACTAATGAAAGTTCCTGAGGAGATCAACCAACAACTTATGGCTCACAACACTTTTTTAGATTAACTCAAAGCTAATATGATCCATCCTCAAGCTCAAATGAAAGTTTATGTTGATGCTGAGCGTCGTGAAGTTGTGTTCCAACCTGGTCATTTGGTTTATCTTGCGATCAACCTTTCAATCTTCTCTCACTATCTAAAAATGGTCATCAAAAGTTAAGTCCTCGTTACTATAGGCCACATACTATCTTGAAAAAAACTGGTGAAGTTACTTATCGCCTTGATTTACCCCCTCATTCATGGGTACATCACGTATTTCATGTTTCTTGGATAAAGTGCACAATTAAGGATGTTACTCTAGTCGAGCAACTCCCTCATTGATTATCCGAAGAACTTGAAATGCAAGTGCAAAATGAAGGTGTAGTATAATGTCTTACACTCTTGAATGTCCCCTAAGAGGTGTTGATTAAGTGGAAGGACTTACCAGACTTTGAGAACACTTGGGAATCCAATAAAGTCATTGATGTGCAGTTTCCTCATTTTCACGAAGGACAAGCTGAAACTTGTTGGGGCATGTATTGCTAGACATATTGTTACTGAGGTCTATAACCACAGGAAGAATGGTGACGATAAGACTTAAATGTAGCTGTTTTATTTATTAATTACTATGTATATGTATTTTTAGTAGTTACTAAGAAGGTAACTAGCAATTTAGGTTGCTAGTTTGTGATAAATTATACTGGAAAAAAGGAAATAAAGTTGGTTTTGGGTAGGATTTTCTATGGCAAATTTGGAGGTTAAGGTTCCTCGAAATACCTTGATTGTCAGAAGTATTATGTATTTTTTATTTTATAAAACATATTTTAATTGTTGGTGGTAGTAAATAATAGTTGAATTATTGTTCCTATTTTCGTGTTGTGTTTGGAAGTTCACATATTAATTGTTAGGAGAGTTCTAGATTCCTACCAAAATGATCTCCTCGTGTTTGTGGGAGGAGATCTAATACCAGTACAACTTCTCCATGAAATTTTTCTATGTTTACAATTTTTTAAAGATTGCAAGACAATTTGTCTAAATGAGGTATGCATTTTGGAGGGCTCTCAGGCATAAAAATGTCAAATATCCACCTGAATCTGTGATATAACCGTAGAGAGTTTTCATTTAGATACATTTATGTGCTAGTGTCCACAAAAAAACTCCATATTATTTGATGACAACTATTGATTGATCAAATTTTAGCAAAAATATCTTCAGGGACATCCAAAATATTATTCTGTGAAGGAAAAATATAGATTGTCAAGATAGTGATTTTTGGGGTTCAAACATAGTGGGCAGAATTGTTTGTAATACGGGTGACTAAAATAGTCCAAACCTATTGTAAAAGTTATATATTGTCAGGAGAAAATGTCATAACTAAGAAGGTATTAGTTTCTTGGGGAAAGATGTGTACGCCAGAGACTACATGTTTCACAACTCAACAAAACCTAAAACATTTTTCCCTTGTGGTTGAAAATCCAAAGCAGTCTACTAAGAACAAATAGGTTGTCGAAATGAAAAATGCAAGTGGATCATATATGTGTTTTGGGCAAGTAGGCTAATGAAACAATGAACCATATGTTTTTGGAGCGTACATTTCTGAACTCACTATGGAAGATACTACTCACTTGATATCTATAAATCAACCTCTAAGTAATACTTAGATTGCAACGCAATAATGGACCATCCTGAAGATTAAGGAGAGAAGTCATGAGGCTCATGTGTTGAAATTAGTGTACATAAAATCAATACATACAATCCGAAAGGAGATGAATACCAGAGTGTAAGCGTCTAAAGTTTCAATCCTGAAATACAGTAAACAGGAAAAGAAAAATACCAAGCAAACAATAATATTTGTATTTGAATAAATGCGAAGGTTACAATCTTTATAAAATCTCTTAAAAAAAGATATGTAATCCCCTGATTCTTCTCTCCACAGATGTTCTTGATTTGACGGAATACTTGCGGCTCAATACTTGGAGCGAAGACTTCTTTGTATGCGGAAAACTTGCAGATCACCAATGAAGAGCAACTATGTATTTCTGTGTGTATGTATGTGTGTATCTTTTGGTCTTATGAAGACCTCTTTATATAAGCTTGAGCTAGGACTTTAGGGGTATTTTGGTCCAAGCAATTTTGACCCCTGGGCCTAAGAACATGAGTTGGGCTCATCTTGTCAATTTAATGGACTGGCCCAAATGTTATTTGGACTTGATTTAAGTCATATAATTCTGACATAAATATTAATCCGACTTTATTAACCAGTAATTTGACTTGGTCAACGTATCATGAATTTAAAATTTAATCCAAATTTAGTATGGATTTATCAATAAAAGTTCACTGTCTACAAATGCCCCCTGCTTCGAGGCTTGTTGGGATGCTCGATTTATCGAACTTGTAAAGACAAGCCTTGAAGTATTTGTGAAGCAAATTTTTTTTTTCCGTAGTTGATCTTTCAAGAAACATTTGAAGCTTCATGAGAAATGACTATGCCGATATGTTGATGTCAACATTTACCTGAGTCTTCATGACAACATTCTCTAATTTGTAAGAGATCATTTGACTTTCGGTTGTTTATCAACTCATTTTCGACTTGAAGTGTTTTGAGCTCATGAAGACTTATCGCATGACATTTCTTCATAGTTTGGTAATTTTATGTGGGTCATCAACTACAAAACGACCGCCAATTCGATGAGCAAGGATTGTGTCTACAAGCTTGACTTGGTGATACAGAGCTTGTGATTTCGACAAAAAATTTAGGCGCTGCTTTCTTTGGGGTTGAATGCCCTGCCAGTTTTTTTTTTTTCTAAATCATTTGAATAAAACGCAAGGAATTTAAATTCTCATTCGGGTTTTTTTTTTTTTTTTGACTCCCCATGCTATTCTGAGAAAACCTTACCATAATTTGGTTTCTATGAGATTTCCATAACTCGACTTCTTTGGAAAAATTTCATAATTTGATTCTTATGAAAACTTGTCATAATTTGGTTTCTATGGAATTTCCATAATTTGATTCCCATGGAAACTTACCATAATTTGGTTCCTAGGAAAAATTACCATAATTTTGTTTCAAATATGGTTTTTCCATAATTTGTAGGAACACAATTTATGTACTTTTGATTTCTATAAATACACATGCTCTAACAATGGTTGATTGTCAACTTGACGCATATCAAACTCAATTTTCGCCACTATTTTTCAGTACAACAGATCTGCGCTAGAAAATTCATAACCTGTTGTAGAAACGTCGAAATCATGATTCGTTTGATGTTCCAGAAACTAGACTCAGAGGACTACGACATATCCGAAATTCAAAATCAAAACCCTTCTGAATTGATGGGAATTAATTTTTTTGAAGTTTGCTATCAAATCTGTCTTTTTTTTTTATAGCTCTATGCAGTCTCGCCAAAACGTCTCTATCTTGGTGCAGAAGATTCTAAATGACAAACGACTTGATTTTGTAGAAACTAGAAATAAAAGTCTACGACATATCCAACAATCAAGGTAAAAATCTTCATGGATTGACGAGAATTAATTTTTGAAATTGGTCTTCAATTCTGTCATTATTGTTTTGCAGATTTGTGGAGTCTCACCAAAACGTTTGTATTTTGGCGTAGGAGAGCTCGAATGGAGAGCGACTTGATTCTATAGAAAATAGACTCTTAAGTCTTCATGAGTTTACTTCTCTGCATCTTCGCCAAAGAGCCACATATTGATTTCCGTATTGATTGAGAATTCTGTCATCATCTACATGGAGAAAGAACAAAAATCTCTCAAGTCAATCTATATGACCACATTCATCATGACGATCGCGAGAGCATATGCCACAATTTTCCCCATGCCGATTTGAAGCTTCGTGCAATTTGCACCATGAGACACATCACTTTTCCTTCTTTTTTTTGTAGGTTTACGATGGATCAAAAATAGCCTGAATATCATACCATAAAAAATGAGGGGTAATCCATAATTGACAAGGAACCACTTGATGCATCTTTGTTTGTAGTTGCGATTTTGACGACGAATCATACTTGGTGTAATATTTGAGAGATTGTGGCTTTGGTGGAGATGAACCACACTTCGTGCATCTTCTTTTGTAACTGCGGCTTTGACAACGAACCACACTTGGTGCATTTAATTTTACATTTGCGGCCACACACGATGCATCTACTTTTGTACTTTCTACTTTGATGATGAACCACGCTTGGTGCCTCTTCTTTTGCAATTGCGGCTTTAACGATGAACCACTCTTAGTACATCTTCTTCTACAATTGTGGCGTGGAGCATCTTCTTTTAGAGTTGTGGCCTTGATGAAGAACCACACATGAAATTTTTTTTTTTTTTTTTTTTGCAAAGGCTTCGATGACGAACCACACTTGATATCTCTTCTTTTGTAGTTTCAGCTTTGATGACGAACCACACTTGGTGTCTCTTCTTTTGCAGTTGCGGCTTTGACGACGAACCACACTTGATATCTCTTCTTTTGTAGTTTCAACTTTGATGATGAACCAGACTTGGTGTCTCTTCTTTTCCAATTACGACTTTAGCGATGAACCACACTTAGTACATCTTCTTCTACAATTACGGCGCGGAGAATCTTCTTTTAGAGTTGTGGCTTTGATGAAGAATCACACATGAAATATCCTTCTTCTTTTTTTCAGTTGCGACTTCGACGACGAACCACACTTGATATTTCTTCTTTGGAGGATCTTGTCGAGAATTTCTTCAAGTCGTATGCAGTGTATGATACTTTAAGATCATCAAAGATGACTAAAGAATCACATGAAAATGCCCTCTCTGATGCGCAACGCCGTCTCGATGGTGCAAAGCTGACACATGAAAAGTTGGATGGATCCATAGATAAACTTCAAGCAACTCTAGTGGAGAAAGACTTAAAAGCCTTGACTTCCAAGAAAAAGAAGGTCACCGCGCTCATTAACAAATATTAAGAGAAGCTGTCCAAAATTCAAGAGAATGTCACCATCACGGAGGGCGAGATTTATACCATTGAGGCAAATAATGTGATGTCTAACGATGAAGTTGAGAGACTAGCCAAGCTAGAAGGGGCAGTTGAGAAAAGTCGCCAAGAAATCATAAGCTTCAAACTTTTTCCATAGTTAGATTTTTTTATTTATTTGCTTAGGATTTTCTAATTCGCTCATTATGGTGTAGTGGTTTTTTTTTTTTGAAGCAATAAAATAGTGACTTATATTTCAATAAGAATTTTCTCCTCTTGAATTTTGATTGTTTGTTTCCACGAGCCCCTTTTCCTTATTAAAAAAAGACTCCATAAGCTAGCGTTTATATGAGGATAGCAACAAAACGTTAACTTTTCAGCTTTCTTCAGCTTTGTGCACATGAGGTAGAAAATTCATAACGTGGGGTAGGAGCACCGGAATAATGAGCTTCTTTTTTTATTGGAAAGATAACTTCGAGATCCTCAATCTATATAAAAATCACGTCCATAGGATTTACGGATTAATACAGGTTTGTCTCCAAAGTCAGATCGAAATCCGCGTGCTTGAATTTTCAGCTTTCTTCAGCTTTGCGCACATGAGGAAGAAAATTCATAACATGGAGTAGAAGCGCTGGAATAATGAGCTTCTTTTTTTGTTGGAAATACAACTTCGAGAGCTTCAATCCATATAAAAATCACGACTATAGGATTTACGGATTAATACAGATTTTTCTTCAAAGTCAGCTCATAATCTGGGTACTTGAATTTTCAGCTTTCTTCAGCTTTGCGCACATGTGGAAAAAAATTCATAACGTGGAGTAGGAGAGCCGGAATAATGAGCTTCCTTTTTTGTTGGAAAGACGACTTCGAGATATTCAATCCATATAAAAATCACGTCTATAGGATTTACGGATTAATACAGATTTGTCTTCAAAGTCAGCTTGAAATCCGCGTGCTTGAATTTTCAGCTTTCTTTAGCTTTGCGCACATGAGGAAGAAAATTCATAACGTGGAGTAGAAGCACTGGAATAATGAGCTTCTTTTTTTGTTGGAAAGACAACTTCGAGAGCTTCAACCATATAAAAATCACGTCTATATGATTTATGGATTAATACAGATTTTTCTTCAAAGTCAGCTCAAAATCTGGGTACTTGAATTTTCAGCTTTCTTCAGCTTTGCGCACATGTGGAAGAAAATTCATAACGTGGAGTAGGAGAGCCGGAATAATGAGTTTCTTTTTTGTTGGAAAGACGACTTTGAGATCTTCAATCCATATAAAAATCACGTCTATAGGATTTACGGATTAATACAGATTTGTCTTCAAATTCAGCTCGAAATCCGCGTGCTTGAATTTTCAGCTTTCTTCAGCTTTGCGTACATGAGGAAGAAAATTCATAACGTGGAGTAGAAGCACTGGAATAATGAGCTTCTTTTTTTTGTTGGAAAGATGACTTCGAGAGCTTCAATCCATATAAAAATCACGACTATAGGATTTACGGATTAATACAGATTTTTCTTCAAAGTCAGCTCAAAATCTGGGTACTTGAATTTTCAGCTTTCTTCAGCTTTGCGCACATGTGGAAGAAAATTCATAACGTGGAGTAGGAGAGCCGGAATAATGAACTTCCTATTTTGTTGGAAAGACGACTTCGAGATCTTCAATCCATATAAAAATCACTTCTATAGGATTTACGGATTAATACAGATTTGTCTTCAAAGTCAGCTCGAAATCCGCGTGCTTGAATTTTCAGCTTTCTTCAGCTTTGCGCACATGAGGAAGAAAATTCATAACGTGGAGTAGAAGCACTGGAATAATGAGCTTCTTTTTTTGTTGGAAAGACGACTTCGAGAGCTTCAATCCATATAAAAATCACGTCTATAGGATTTATGGATTAATACAGATTTGTCTTCAAAGTCAGCTCAAAATCTGGGTGCTTGAATCTTCATTTGAAAGAATTAGCATGATATTCACATGTTTTTTTATTTATTCTTATGACTGAACCTAGAGTAATAATACTCTAAGCTGCCTACGTACCTCAGTGAAGAGGATCAAGTCATTACGTAGTTCAAAGAGTGAATTTTTTTTTTTTTGTGTCCTAACTTTTGCCTAGGCCGCCTCTTTTGAGATTTTCAACCTAGCGGACATTTTATCTTTTTTTTGGTTTTTTTTTTTTGGAGCCGTACACAGTTTATACTCTTGCAGGCCAGGAGTATGACACCGCTTCAAGGATAGTACTTTGATAACGTTCAAATATACTTCTTGAAAAGAAATATAAACGATCGTATGCAATATATTTACCCAACTATGAGTCGGGGTCGATACCACAGAGAATATGGAAGAATATTGTCAATAGTAAATATTTAACTCGATAGTCGTTATAAAAATGGGGGATTTAAATTGAAATAAAATAAAATAAAAATAATAAAAAGATAGCTTTGAACTAAGTATTTATTTATATTCAGATTATGAAAAGTAACTAGGAATGTGTTCCCCATAAACTCATAACGCAATAATTCTAATAATAGTAATCCTTTTCTAGTGTATTACATGCAAAGTGATAAGTTAGGTATCTCTAAATCCTTGGTCCGACATCTAGAGAATTTCACCCCGCACCTTGGTCCGGCTACGTGTGTATAATTTACTAACCCTTACCTTTACCTCATATTAGACATCATAATCGATGTTTGGCTTAGTTATTACTTCGCACCAATCGACACTAGCCTATTAGATAGTATCACACTAAATCTATGTTGATAATTCTTTTCTTGTTAATTACCTCTTTGGTCCGGCAAGTAGTAACAAGGCGAGTTCTAACGTTGGCCACCGTTAAAAAGACTTCTAAACGAAAGAATTATCAATGCATGCAAAATACTAGTCAAGAATTGTTTATTTACTATTCATACTTTGTTAATCGTTCATGGTTCCCACAACCCTAGTTATGAAAATTAGCTACTCATTATCTCAAAAACACAATCAAAATTTATTAAAATAAATATGTTTGTGTTAATCATAAAAAGTTAAGAACAATAGCTAAACTATCTTTTATTAATCACGAATACAAATAAATAATAAAGGAGAAGAAAGAATAAACCACAATTCTCCGACCACCACGGCAGCTCTTCCAAAGTTCCTAAGCTAGAAGAAAATTTATATTGTGTCTTGTATCTTGGTTCTTGGCTCCCCTCTCCAAATAATAATTTCTATGCACTATTTATAGATGTAGGAAACCCTAAATAAAATAATTGAGTCCAAATTAAATTAGGAATCCAAAACCAAAAGGAATTGGATTCCTTTTTCTTTTTCGTCGCGTGAACAGTAATACCGCCGCCTCAACTTAATTCTGCACCATTCACTTGCTGCCACGTGGCAGCAGCAAGAAGCAAGCGTAAAATTGAATTTCCACAATTTGCAGCCGCCATTTCCTTTTATATATAAATATATTATTTTATTAAATTTAATCCATTAAGCTGTCTGCTTGATTTCTTTCTTCAATCTTTCATCTTTAATTCGGTTTAGCTTCAAACTTCTCCAATTTTCCACCAATTTAATCATACAAATAAAATACCAAATTTAGCATATTCCATCAAATTAATGCTCAAAAAGGAAAAATATAAATAATAAATGTGAGGAAATAATGATTAAAAATACTCCCTCTGTCCACTTTTATTTGTCATGTTGCGCTTTTCGAAAGTCAATTTGACTAATTTTTAAAGTTAAATTAGATTACGTTAATTCAATATTTTTTTAAAAAAATTAGATATTCAAAAACTATACGAAAAGTACTATAAGTTGCAATTTTTTGCATATTAATATGATGAAAATATACATCGTAAAATGTTGGTCAAAGTTCTTATTGTTTGACTCTAAAAAAGGAAACCATGACAATTAATTGTGGACGGAGGGAGTATGTATTTTTAGCCTCACATCAACACCCCACACTTAAATTTTTGTTCGTCCTCGAGCAAACATTAAAACTCATCCCAAGAAAAAATTCATACTAGCAATGTCATCACTTTGGTTAATACAAACAATTAGGCCATGTACGAATTTCATAACATTAAGTAAACTTCTTAATCATCATGCAAGACATCCAAATAAACAACAAACTTCTAACCTCCTAACCTTAAGGAAGGACTTTGAACTCATCAAATTTTAAGCTTGCTCACTTACTCTCATCAAAGAAAGTTAATAAAATCACCAATCTATCTTGAAACAAGTGCCCTCACAAGAAGAAATAGTCCACACACTCAAATCAAAATATTAAATATAAATTAAGGACTTCGCATCAAAAAACACTCTCACACTCACAATGAAAATTCACATGTATGCACAAAGAACCATATGCTTGCCCATTATGTACATCTCCACTAATTAAACATGCTTGAATAGAATCAAATAGGACTTTAACGGGTTATAATGTAGGCTAGGGGACGGGTAGGAAAACTATATAATAGTGACTTACACTTCCTTAAGCACTTTGCAATTTTAGACTTCATCACCCAATAATTTCTTCTCTTTATTTTCAGCCCTCTCTTCAACAACTATTTCACAAGTAATTCTCATCTCAAGAATGCTTCAATCTTTTCTTTTCTTTTTTGTAGTTTTCCTTCATAATAGCCACCCTCAACTTACGTATTTTACATGCGTTAAGGTGCACGATGTCCTTGGAAGGACCAGGGCCATCATCAAGGTAACTTTTTTTTTTATTTTTATGTTACATTCTTTCAAAGAGGGCTTTTTAAACACTTTGTAGCTATCATTGATTACCTTTACAACCATCCCTTCTTTTTTTTTTACCAAATTGATAATTGGAATAAGTCTATGCTATAATGCTCAGGGAAGCAAGGTGCAAAAACTAGGGATTCAACAAAATAGTCAAGGGTAAAATATGGCTACCAACAAAAGGCTACAGACTCAAAAGGGCTAACTAGTGATAAAATATCTAAAAGGGCTAAATTTTTACCAGACAAATCAAAGAAAGCCTATTATCATATCCTAAACAAAGCAACACTTTTTATTTCGCTTCAATAACATGCAGGGCAAGTTCTAGACTAAGATGCAAAACATGGAATAAACAAAATCTCACCACACTTGGCACAAGTATCAATCAAGATGGATCAATTCCACTTCTAAGAGAGACATGATCATAACAAACTACAAAATAAGTTATATATAAAGTCACAACCATGAGCTTAGATGTCAAAAAGTCTGCAATTTTTTTTTTCAAGCATTCACAAGAAAGTACTTCTCAAAATTAGGCTCAAACAGTAAGTATCACATAACTCAAAAGGATCTTTTCTTTTCTCTCCAAAAAAAAATAATATTAAAACAAAAAAAAAAATTATTCCTAAAAAATAAATGACACTTGGTTCAAAGGGACTATCCTCGGGAAAAGAACCGAAAACAAAAGCCAAGGAATCCATCCTAATAAAAAAAAAGACTCAATAAAGCAGTAAAAACTAGGAATTTATTCCTCCACCCCACACTTAAAGAGATGCTATGTCCCCAAAGCATTAAATAAAATTTAAAACAAGGGTTAGAAAAACTCCCTGAGGTCTCATGACCTAGCTAGTAGCATGTCCTCTTTATTTTCATCAAGGGTCGAACGCACCCCACAATTAAGCTCAAACATGTTCCTTGGCTCAGACTTACCCTAATCTGCAAAAACAAGAAAAAAAATGATAGTAATAAAATAAAATAAGAAGTTAAACTACTAATTGGGTTGCCTTCCAATAAGCGCTTAATTTAACGTCGCGGCACGACACCATCAATTTTACTATTTTTCCTTCCACTTTGAAGATATGAATTGCACCCCCAATTTTGAATCAATTTTTCTATTACGGTCAAGAGGTGGTGGTATAAAAATAAAGGTCCCAAGCAATAGATATTGCATTATGCACTTCTTGGATCCTAAGTGAGGAATGTAATTCTCCGATCTTGGAACAATAAATTCAAGAATGTAGACACATTGTTCCTCCTCCATACACTCTTCTATAGGCTCAGATGACTCGATTAATTTCTCATCATCTAAACATAATGTAGAAAAATGATTGGAATGAGGTCCAATGCGCCCTACCTTATGAATTGCATTATTTTTTACATCCTCATATTTACACATACTAGAGTTTTAAAAAATAATATTATCTACTTCATTACATAACTCTAGTGCACTCTTCTCAACAGTGACAACATCAATAACAGTATAATCAAGCAATTGCCCCTCCACTCTTAGCTCTTCAAATTGACTTATAAGTATTTTTTCTTCCTCACACATATTATTACTAAATTGTTGGGTTTCATATGATTTAATCTTTGCACTCAACTCAATATCTAAATAATAGAGATCAAATTCAAATTTATATTCAGAATTGCGCTTACATATTGATTTATAGCAAAGTATTAACAAATCTTCCATGTCCCCATACAACTCATCTAGTTGATAAAAAAAAACTAACTTATACGAACCCATAAAATCAGAAGGGCAAGAATTGCAAGAACACTGTTCACTACATATTTTTTCAGATGACATCTCAAGAAGAGTAAAAGAAATATGATAATAATAATTAAAAAAAAAAAAATTTAAAACTAATCCTAAGAAACAAAAAAGGACTACAAGTCAAAATAAATACTAAAGACAATTTCTAAGCCATATTCCTCGGGAGCGACGCCATTTTTTGATAACGTTCAAATATACTTCTTGAAAAGAAATATAAACGATCGTATGCAATATATTTACCCAACTATGAGTCGGGGTCGATCCCACAGAGAATATGAAAGAATATTGTCAATAGTAAATATTTAACTCGATAGTCGTTATAAAAATGGGGGATTTAAATTGAAATAAAATAAAATAAAAATAATAAAAAGATAGCTTTGAACTAAGTATTTATTTATATTCAGATTATGAAAAGTAACTAGGAATGTGTTCCCCATAAACTCATAACGCAGTAATTCTAATAATAGTAATCATTTTCTAGTGTATTACATGCAAAGTGATAAGTTAGGTATCTCTAAATCCTTGGTCCGACATCTAGAGAATTTCACCCCGCACCTTGGTCCGGCTACGTGTGTATAATTTACTAACCCTTACCTTTACCTCATATTAGACATCATAATCGATGTTTGGCTTAGTTATTACTTCGCACCAATCGACACTAGCCTATTAGATAGTATCACACTAAATCTATGTTGATAATTCTTTTCTTGTTAATTACCTCTTTGGTCCGGCAAGTAGTAACAAGGCGAGTTCTAACGTTGGCCACCGTTAAAAAGACTTCTAAACGAAAGAATTATCAATGCATGCAAAATACTAGTCAAGAATTGTTTATTTACTATTCATACTTTGTTAATCGTTCATGGTTCCCACAACCCTAGTTATGAAAATTAGCTACTCATTATCTCAAAAACACAATCAAAATTTATTAAAATAAATATGTTTGTGTTAATCATAAAAAGTTAAGAACAATAGCTAAACTATCTTTTATTAATCACGAATACAAATAAATAATAAAGGAGAAGAAAGAATAAACCACAATTCTCCGACCACCACGGCAGCTCTTCCAAAGTTCCTAAGCTAGAAGAAAATTTATATTGTGTCTTGTATCTTGGTTCTTGGCTCCCCTCTCCAAATAATAATTTCTATGCACTATTTATAGATGTAGGAAACCCTAAATAAAATAATTGAGTCCAAATTAAATTAGGAATCCAAAACCAAAAGGAATTGGATTCCTTTTTCTTTTTCGTCGCGTGAACAGTAATACCGCCGCCTCAACTTAATTCTGCACCATTCACTTGCTGCCACGTGGCAGCAGCAAGAAGCAAGCGTAAAATTGAATTTCCACAATTTGCAGCCGCCATTTCCTTTTATATATAAATATATTATTTTATTAAATTTAATCCATTAAGCTGTCTGCTTGATTTCCTTCTTCAATCTTTCATCTTTAATTCGGTTTAGCTTCAAACTTCTCCAATTTTCCACCAATTTAATCATACAAATAAAATACCAAATTTAGCATATTCCATCAAATTAATGCTCAAAAAGGAAAAATATAAATAATAAATGTGAGGAAATAATGATTAAAAATACTCCCTCTGTCCACTTTTATTTGTCATGTTGCGCTTTTCGAAAGTCAATTTGACTAATTTTTAAAGTTAAATTAGATTACGTTAATTCAATATTTTTTTAAAAAAAATTAGATATTCAAAAACTATACGAAAAGTACTATAAGTTGCAATTTTTTGCATATTAATATGATGAAAATATACATCGTAAAATGTTGGTCAAAGTTCTTATTGTTTGACTCTAAAAAAGGAAACCATGACAATTAATTGTGGACGGAGGGAGTATGTATTTTTAGCCTCACATCATACTTCTTCAAGAATTTTCCATTGATGGGACCAATCTGCAAGTCGTCTGCATCCACAATTTTGTAAGCTCCGCTTGAATACACTTCTTGAATGACATATGGTCCATCCCATTTTGATGTGAACTTGCTTTTCGATTTATGAGATATGATAATTGGTCTTCTTACCGCAAGGACTTGATCACCGACTTGGAAAGACCTTAGGCGAACCTTTTTATTGAAAGCACGAGAAAGACGAGCTTGATAGCACTCAAGACTTTGTTGAGCTTCCAACCTTTTCTCATCGAGAGAGTCTAACTCTTCAAGGCGCAGACAAGCATTTTCTTCTTCAGTAAGTCCTTCTTGGATGGCAAGCCTCAATGACGGTATTTGTCGTTCTAGTGGAAGGACTGCTTCAGTTCCAAAAACAAGAGAATAGGGAGTTGCTTGAGTCGGCGATGAGTCGTCCTGTATGCCCAAAGAGCTTCTGCCATTCTATCATGACAATCCCTTTTATATTTGGAGACGACCTTCTTTAACAAGTTGCACAAGGTCTTGTTAAATGCTTCAGCTAGTCCATTTGCAGCAGCATAATACATTGATGAATTACGTTACTTGAAGCCAAAAAGGTCGCAAATCTTATCCATCAATTTATTGGTGAATGGCTTTCCATTATCTGTTAGTATATAACTAGGAATGCCAAAACGATAGATGATGTTCACCCTGAGGAAGTTTGCAACATTTTCCTTCTTTACTTATTTGAGGGCTATAGCCTCAGCCCATTTTGAGAAGTAATTTGTTGCAGCCAAGATGTACAAGTGACCACAAGAAGATTTAGGTAGTGGTCCAACCACGTCTAGCCCCCAAGCATCAAATGGCCAAGATGCAACAGTCGGATGTAATACATCAGGAGGTTGGTGCATAAAGTTTGCATGAAATTGGCATGCTTGACATCTTCGAGCATAATCCAAGCAATCCTTTACCATTGTTGGCCAATAATACCCCATTCTTTTTATATGAAAGTGTAACTTGGGCCTAGATTGATGTGATCCACAAATTCCAGAATGTGTTTCTTGCATAGCTTGAATCGCTTGTTCTTCCCCCAAACAACGCAAGAGGACTCCCTCGAATGATCTTCGATATAGAGTATCTTTGTAGTAGAGAAACCTAGGAGCACGACAACGAATTTCAGTCCTTTTCTTTGGATCTTCTGGAAGTATATTGTAACACAAGTAATCAATCAGATCATGTCTCTAATCGACTATCTCAGCCTGTGAGATAGCTACAAGATGTTCAAATTTACTTTCTTCATCCACATTCGGTGGTACTATCCATTTTTGGCAGGTAGTGATTTGCGCTTGATCAGGCAGAGTTAAAGTTGAAGCCAAAGCGGCTAAAACATCAGCTTTCTTATTCTCCTTTCTTGGAACATGTTGAAGAGTTACATCTCCGAGCCATCTAATCAATTTTTGTGCATAGTCATGATAGAGACTCAATTCTGGCTTTTTGACTTCATAGCTACCCAACAATTGATTGATCACTAATTTAGAGTCCCCAAAAACTTATAATTGCAATTGTTTCATATCAACCGCCATTTCAAGCCCAAGTATTAAGGCTTGATATTCTGCAACATTATTGGAGCAACATTGCGTTAAGGTGAAGGAATACGACAAGATCTCCTCTCGAGAAGTGACAAATATTACCCCAGCGCCAGCTCCTTCGCGATGTGAGGCCCCATCAAAATACATCTTCCAAGGCGGTTGAACTTCAACAATCATTGCATCTTCATCAGGTAATTCATCAGTGAGTTCCCAATCATCAGGTATCGGGTGGTCTGCTAAGAAGTCTACCAATGCTTGCCATTTTACAGCCTTTTGAGGAACATACACAGTTTCAAATTGCTGAAACTGGATATACCATCTTGCTAGTCGATCATTGAGGACAGGTTTCGACATCACAAATTTGATAGGGTTGGCTTTAGAAATAAGACGGACGACGTGAGCTTGAAAGTAGTGTTTCATCTTCTGAATTGAGAAGACTAAGGCCAAACATAGCTTTTCGATTGGCGAGTACTTCAACTCATTTGGTGTCATCATCCTACTCAAGTAGTAAATGGAGTTTTCTTTCCCTTTGCCATTCTCTTGGGCTAAGAGTGCTCCCACTGATCTTTCTTGAGCTGATATGTAAAGTATCAATGGCTTTCCAGGAGCAAGAGCTGCTAAAACTGATGGTTTTGTCAAGTAAGACTTGATGCTCTCAAATGCATTATTACAAGTTTGGTCCCATTCGAAAATAGTGCCCTTTTTCATAAGGCGGCTAAATGGTTGGTACTTTCCTGCTAGATTCGAGATGAATCTCCTAAGATATGCTAGCTTCCCTTGCAGACTCTTCAATTCATGAATGTTTCTTGGCTCTACCATCTTCAGAATTGCATCTATTTTTACTTGATCAATTTCTATTCCTCAATGTCGTACAATGAAGCCAAGGAATTTTCCAGAGGTAACTCCAAACGGACATTTCAAAGGATTCATTCTAAGTTGATACCTTCGTAGTAGATCAAACCCCATCCTCAAGTGTTGCAAGTGATCACACTTTTTTCTTGATTTCACTACTAAATCATCAACATAACATTCAACATTTTTGTGAAGAATGTTATTAAAGATGTTTTGCATAGCTCTTTGGTATGTTGCTCCTGCGTTCTTCAAACCAAAAGGCATTACTTTGTAGCAATAAATGCCCTTAGGAGTGCGGAATGCGGTCAACTCTTCATCCTTTGGCGACATGCGGATCTGATTGTAGCCTGATGAACCATCCATAAAAGACATTGCCTCATACCCAGTAGTGGCATCAATCATAAGCTCAGGGATAGGAAGTGGAAATTCATCTTTGGGAAATGCGTTATTGAGATCCCTAAAGTCAACGCAAACTCAAATTTGCCCATTCTTCTTCCTCACGGGGACAATACTTGAAACCCATGTGGGGTACTTAACTTCACGGATAAAGCCAGCCTCAATAAGCTTGTTAACTTCAGATTCAATCACGAGAACCAATTCAGGCCTAAAACACCGTTGAGCTTGCTTGATGGGACGTGCACCGCTTTTCACAGCAAGATGATGGACTGCTACCTTCGGGTCTAATCCAGGCATTTCTTTGTAACTCCAGGCAAATACATCTTTATACTCTTTGAGTAAGTCAACGTAGGCCTTTTCTTCATCACTCGCCAGTGAAGCATTCACATAAGTGGGTTTTGGATGTTCATCAGTTCCAAGGTTGATTTCTCTCAATGCATCAACTGTCACATTTACTCCTTCTTCAAGTTCGGGTGGCACATCTTTAGCATCTTCATCTTCTTGAGGTTCTCCATCGTTGGAAGATATATGGTAACACCATGAAACATTCTCCAACTCTCCATCAATTTTAATTGGAGAAAAAATATGCCTTTCATCTTATGTAGTGACATGATATGAAGAGCCAACACTTTCTTCATCTTCATCACGTTGCTTGGTGTAGACCACAACATGCGACTTTGCCTTTAGTACTTCTCCACATGAGACCACAATGTTCGTCTGTCGCCTCATTCTAGAAAGGATTAGACTTTGAAAGTCTTTATGAGCATTTTGAGATTTTGGTAAAGCAGATGCTTGAATACTCTTGCTATTTCTCCAAACCTTGTTTTTCTTCCTCAATGGCCCTAACCTTTCAAATACAGAAATCCTCTTCGTTGAGCTTCCAAGTCGGTCAAAGACAGAAGGCCTTTTGTTAGAATTAGTAGACTCATCTTCCACAGTTATGTAGTTGTTGCTTACCCTTTTTATGGAGATACGGATAGGTGGAGGTTGTTTGTAGCCCAACCCTTCACGTTGTTGCCTCATAGCAGGTTCTGATGGAAGCTTCCCCATTTTTGACGGTTCGTTTGGATTGAATCCAGCTTTTGCTAGTAGCCTGTAAGCATTAGGATCAAAACCTTCTTCTGTACGCTTCATTGGGAGTGCTTCATATAGGGGTGACTTAGGGGCCACAAATTTTCCGTGAAGTAATGACTTAGGAGCCACAGACTTCCCAAGTAATTTTGTGGATAACTTCACCGTATCATTTCGCCTTACAGGAAGGGTCCCTTCCAGCGCATTTTCTCGCAACTCGAGAGAGTGTCCTTTGTCCTCCTTTGCCTTTGGGACATAACGTAGAATAGGTATGACCTTTTTACTTGAAAAGTCACCAATCACGTTAGGCATCTTGTTTGGATTGCCAAGCTTTGAGTCTTCCTTGTTTGCGACTTTTGCCTTACCGACCGCTACCTTAGCCATATTGTTAGGGAGTCCGACATCTCCGGATGCAATGGCATTGACTTTTATGGAATATTTCTTCAAGTAAAACTTTGTGTCAGCAAAGTGAGCTTCAGCTTTAGTGAATGGATTATCATCCGCAATAACCTTTTTTGTAACTCCATCCTCATAATACTTCGAACATTGGTGGTAGGTAGATGGGATTAGTTTGTTCTCATGTACCCACGGCCTACCAAGCAAAATGTTATATGAAGTCTTTGCATCAATTACATGTAACCACACGCTTGATTGCAACTCTCCGATGGTAAGGTTTATTTTGACGGTCCCTATGGACCTTTGTCCTCCTTGATTGAATCCTTGGATCATCAAGCGACTATCAGTAAGATCTGTAGTTGATATTCCAAGTTCTTTCATTGTGCGAATTGGAAGGATGTTGATTCCAGATCCTCCATCGACAAGGATTCTATTCACCATTTTCTCACGTGCAAAACCAACCATGAATAAAGGGCGATTATTAAATGTGTCACCAAACAGAAGATCATCGTCAGAGAATGTGATTTTGGCCATACATGCATTTTCGACTCCAGGAGATGAATGTGGAGCATCTTTTGGTGATGGACATGATGGATTTTCAACTTTAGGAGACAGCTTTGGAGAATTTTTTGGTGATGGACATGATGGAGTTTCATCTTCCGCTTTTTTTTCATCGACATTACAACATAGAGCTTTTGTGCCATCGCATGTGAACTTGGTGTAACACCAATTTGGCAAATATTCTCCTAATGTAACGGGTCTTCGCAGCTCTTGGTAGTGGTGCACCTTTATTTCCTTCTTCTTTGAATGCACGATCAAAGTTTTGGTTTTGGGTCTCCTTACCATCTTTTCCCTGACGTGTTGCTTTGTTGACTCCTTATACAAACTCACATTTCTGCGTCTACGGCGAGTCACAAGAGTCCAGCCCCAATCATCAAAATCATCTACTAGGTCTTCATCTTGTCTTGTTGATCCCTCTCCTACACAGGCCACATCACTTAGTATAGGAAGAGATAACAAATTATTTACTTCAATGAGCTCGAAGTCTCCAAACTTAATCATTCTTGTCTGATTGGTGTTTGGAATGTCTTGCTCCATATTTCCTTCAACAAAATTGCAGGTCATGACCGGATTGGGTAAGTAAGAAACGACACTGACTTGGTTTGGACTCAATTTCTCATTTTCAAGTTCAATCTTCCCTTCGTGAGCTAAGTCCATGATTTTATCCTTGAAGACGGAGCATTTCTCGATAGGGTGTCCAACCAGCCGGTGATATTTGCAGTATTTTGGATCATCACTCCTCCATGCTTCATCTGGTCATTTCATCTATGGTAACTCAAAAAGTTTCATCTCAAGGAGTTCATCAAAGATTGCGGAAACATCTGAGTCAAGAAATGGGTAGTCCTTCCGCTGCATTTCCTTCAAGGTGAGCTTTTGATTTGTCCTTCCTTCAAAAGAATTCGCTTTTGCGCTCTGCGTATTGCCCACCCTTGTGGTGAATTTCACATGAGAGGCATTGACGTTCATGGATTCTTTGTTTTCAGTTTTTGGCAAATATTTTCCCACTTTCTTGAATTATTGTCTTTCTTTGACTTTGCGGAGTTCGTGGACATGTGGTGCTTCAGTTCTGACCGACGATATGCTCAACTCCATATCATGAGCGCGAGTGGCCAACTCTTCAAAAGTTTTAGGCTTTATACCTTGCAAAATATAGCGGAGACCCCAATGCATACCTTGAATGCATATCTCTATGCTCGAAGCTTCACTAAGACTGTCTTTACAGTTTAGACTTGCATGCCTCCATCGGTTGATGAAGTCAAAGACTGGTTCTTCATTTCGCTGACGTGTGTTTGTAAGTTCCACCATGCTTACAGTACGTCTTGTGCTATAGAAGCGGTTGAGAAATTCTTGCTCCATTTGTTCCCAATTATCAATGGAACCAGACTCAAAGTCCGTGTACCAATCAAAAGCATTACCCTTAAGAGAGTGGACAAATTGTTTGACGAGGTAATCGCCGTATGTTCCAGCATTGTTGCAGGTTTCAATGAAGTGCGCCACATGTTGCTTTGGGCTTCCCTTACCATCAAACTGCTGAAACTTTGGAGGTTGATAACCGGCAGACATTTTCAAACTATCAATCCTTGCAGTGTATGGCCTTGCATATGTCAAAGAGGATTTTGTAGCAACCTCGTACTTGTGTTTGATGGTACCCATGATGAACTCCCTGATTTGGTTGATCGAGATTGTTCCTTCCGAAGAAACTTGGATCTCTTTAGCATATTCAACTTGCTTTGTGGGGCAATCGATCGTCTCTTGGACTTGCGGACGTTTTCCAGGTGCGTGACTTGATTCTTCATCCATCATACCCTCCACCCTATCAGTTAGCTTAACAATTCGAGCATCTTGATCTTGAACATACTTGGTCAAGCCTTCAATAGCTCTTGTCAAGCTCACAAGTTGTTTTTCTATGGATGAAGCGTTAGTCACCATTGCGTGCATTACCATAGTAGGTGGCGAAGAGTAGCGTTGATTTTCCTTAACATGAGATGCAAACATGTTATGTGGGGTAGATCCTGTGCTTAAGACATCATTGTCAGCCGAAGCGATGGGCTTTTCCTATGTAGATGGGCTCAATTGGGCAAGAACCCTCTCGACCATTTCGGTGATGTTTTCCTTTGCAGCTTTTGCAGGAGACTTCACATGTTTTGGAGACAAACCAAAGACAGTAGCAGATTCGGACGACACTCGTGAGGCTTGTTGTCCCAGCAATTTGTCTTGGTTCTTTGTGATAGGTCCCATGCTTCCCGCAGTAACATCGAGGATGTTTTCGACATCGACGCCGAACTTGGATCCATCAATTTTTGCAGATGCAGATGCGAATACAGATGCAGATGCAGATTTCGATGCTGATGCATATTTTGATGCAGATGGAGATTTTGATCCAGATGCGAATACGGATGTAGATCCAGATTTGGATGCAAATGCGGATTTCGAGTTGATCTTCTTGCAAGTCATCTCGGTGTTTTTGAACTTTGGTTGTCTTGAAGAGAAGAGATGAGAGGTAAAGATTGTCCCACTGGGCGTGCCAATTTGTAAGCATCTAAAGTTTCAATCCTGAAATACAGTAAACAGGAAAACAAAAATAGCAAGCAAACAATAATATTTGTATTTGAATAAATGCGAAGGTTACAATCTTTATAAAATCTCTTAAAAAAAGATATGTAATCCCTTGATTCTTCTCTCCACAGATGTTCTTGATTTGGCGGAATACTTGCGGCTCAATACTTGGAGCGAAGACTTCTTTGTATGCGGAAAACTTGCAGATCACCAATGAAGAGCAACTATGTATTTCTGTGTGTATGTATGTGTGTATCTTTTGGTCTTATGAAGACCTCTTTATATAAGCTTGAGCTAGGACTTTAGGGGTATTTTGGTCCAAGCAATTCTGACCCCTGGGCCTAAAGAACATGAGTTGGGCTCATCTTGTCAATTTAATGGACTGGCCCAAATGTTATTTGGACTTGATTTAAGTCATATAATTCTTACATAAATATTAATCCGACTTTATTAACCAGTAACTTGACTTGGTCAACGTATCATGAATTTAAGATTTAATCCAAATTTAGTATGGATTTATCAATAAAACTTCACTGTCTACACAGAGTTTTTAAGGAGAATAAGTCCACAGTGAAGGATATACCACAAAGAGTTTCTTGTGTTAGAGCTATTGTCCCAACTAGGCTATTGTAAGATAGATGTAACTTTTAGTTTTCTGAGTTCATTAAGCAAGTAATTGTTGGTCTCTGAGAGAAGTTATTTTAGTAGTTCTAGCTTAGTTTGTAAATATCCATTTTGGTGATTAATAAAATTACTAATTACCAAAAAAAAGAGATTTTTTACTTATTAAGTAATGACATGGATATTGGTAGATGAAACTATTAGTTGCAGGTGCATTTTGGGACCAAACACTAAGGATAATTTTAGAGATAAGTGTCAAAAACACACTTAAACTATCCTTTTTTTTTTTGAGTTTCATACCTAAACTATTGAGAGTTTGAATTTAATACCTAAACTATCACTTATTAGTTTAAGAAACACACTTTAGTGACATGTGTAATACTTTTTCACATGGCATTCCACATGGATAAAATATTTCACCCTTGACAAAAATTAAATAATAAACTATTAATATTAATTAAAAAATTAAATTATTACTATCCCCCAAAAAATTATTAAATTATTTTTCTTATCCCGCTCCACCTCCTCCTCCCCCCCTCCCTCACAATCTTCCATCCTTTTATTTTTAAAATTTCTTTTATAAAATATTTTTAAAAATATCATACTTCACCCTCTCCCCCCCCCAAACCACCCACTCATTCCCCCAAAAATTGATATTATTTTATTTTAAAATAAAAAAATTCTACCCCATCCTATTTATCCTTCTACTCCTAGTTTTTTTTTTTTTTTTTTTTACGTTTTTCTTGTTTTGTGTTGGATATGTACTTATATTTTTCATTTTTTTCCAACTTGTGTATTGAATATAACATAAATAAAAAATTTATTTTTAAAAAAGTCTCCTGGCGGCAAGTAAAACATACTTCCCTAAAATTATATATGTAAATATATATAACACAAAACGAGAAAAAAAATGGAAACTGAGGATTAGGTGGAGTGGGGTAGAATTATTTTATTTAAAAAAAAATAATAATATCTAAATTATTATTTGGAGGGTGAGGAGGGGGGGGGGAGATGAAGTAAAAAATTATTAAATACTTTTATAAAAGAAATCTAAGCAAAATAAAGGTAAAAAATGTGGGGGGAGGGGGGGGGGGGTTACGATGTGAGGAAGTGATGGAGTGGGGTAAGGAAAATATTTTACATTTTATTTTATAAAAAATATTTTTTATTTTTTATAAGATAATAATTCTTTAATCTTTAATTTTAACTAATACTAATAATTTATTTATTTTTTATCTATGTTGAGTGTGATGTGACAACTTTTTTTAAATAAAAGAAAGAGTATAGTACACACAACATAAAGAAAGTGTAATAAAAGAGAGAGGTGAGTTTCTCAAACTAATAAGCGTTAATTTAGTAATGGAATTTATTATCTCAATAGTTTAGGTATGAAACAAAAAAAAATTAGCTTAAATGTGTTTTTGACACTTTATCTCATAATTTTATACCAAACTATTAACCAAAGATATTTTTATTCCATTTCACAAAATTTAATCACATTTTGATTTTTCTTTTATAAAAAAATGCAAGACAAGGGACTAAAATGTAATAATTGGAGAAGTAATTGTATATACATTACATACTAGTGCTTTGCGGCCCTTATCGTTTTGTTTGTGGAGTGAGTGGGTATGGAGCTTCAGTTTGCAGGCGCATCGTATTTGATGAAAGAAGGTATAAAACCGCGAGGTTTGATTATCAAATCATCAAGTAGTACTTCACAAGGGCTGCAGAAATGTTCAAAGAAAAACCTTTCTCGTATACTTAGAACAGAAGCCGCCATTAGAGGTATCCAGAGGAAAGCCAACTCAGAAAAATACACTAATCTTTGGCCCAAGGCCGTTTTGGAGGCTCTCGATGATGCTATTAGGGACAATAGATGGGACTCTGCTCTTAAGGTTCCATTCCTTCATCCATCTTGGTTTTTACAATACGAAGAAGCTTGAAACAACAATTTACTCCGATTGAATAAACTGTTTCATACTGTTTTTTCATTTTTCTCATGAATTCTAGGACTACCGCACTATTATAGAGCTTAAACACTCATTCATTTCTCATGATTTAAGTTTCCTTGTGTCTCCAGTATTTTATATTCTGATTCATGTCAGAAAATTTCAAGTAGTGGTCTTACCCTATTGCTCTTTTAACAACAGGAATGCTCAACGTGACTGGGCAATTGTCTGATGAAGCATTCTACTGTTTCAACAACATGAACATCCATAAATTAATAATATAGCAAATATTATAAGATTCAGATACAGATGCAATGCAATTTATTCTTTCTCAATTCATAGTAATAGATAACTAATCTTGCCTGTGTATCCCTAATTTTCATTCAGCTCCGATGATTTAGATTGGCCATAAAATTCCTTCTCTGTTGCTTCCTTGTATCAACTCGTAGGTTTCTGTCAAAATTCGTGTTCTTATATCTTGGACATAGCCTCAATCTTCATGGCAGTCACAATGCATTCATATCACTGTTGTTAATTTATCTGCACCTGTGCAGCAAAGGCTATAGCCTAAAATATTATTGTCAGATACAGTTTTCTTTGTTACAAAATCAGTTAAGTTTCACTTTCAAATAGCACAATTGGTCATCTTTCTTCGTGCCTTTTAGTGAATTGATGCCTTTTAGTTAATTGGTATAAATTTCTAAGACTGTCTTGAAAAACTTCTCTTCAAGCCCCCTCATTGCAAGCCTTTCATTATTCTTCTGCTTATACTCTTGATCACATGCTCCACTAGAATGGAGTGGAGGCTAGAAAAATGGGTGAACTATTGTGTGTTTAAGGTTTAGTATTTTAATTCTAAACATGAAGTTGTAATTAGTATTTCTTTCCTTTGGGTTGCATTGTTTTCATTTATGAATCTTCCGTTGCATACACGTGTTAAAGTCTATGTCCCCAATAGTATGGACCAAGGCTTAGTCGATTTGACTCACCCAGAAGCTTATGTAGTTGTTACTGTGTTCCAAATAAAACTGTAGATAAAACTCGTATTTGTTGTTTTAGCAATTTTTCTGACAGAAATGTGTTCTTACTCCTAGATTTTCGACCTTCTTCGGAAGCAACATTGGTATGAGCCAAGATGCCATACATATGCTAAGCTTTTGGTAATGCTCGGCAAGTGCAAGCAGCCAAGTCAAGCTAACTTTCTTTTTGAGATTATGCTAGCGGATGGGCTTCAACCAACAGTAGATGTTTATACTGCACTTGTAAATGCATATGGTCTTAGTGGCCTCCTTGATGAGGCGCTGCGAACTATTGATGATATGAAATCAGTTAGTAATTGCAAGCCTGATGTGTATACTTACTCGATCCTAATTAAAT
The DNA here is from genome assembly GCF_900185275.1 of Solanum verrucosum. NCBI lineage: Eukaryota > Viridiplantae > Streptophyta > Magnoliopsida > Solanales > Solanaceae > Solanum > Solanum verrucosum. The sequence goes on from NW_026020200.1 coordinate 1,421,721, forward strand.
GCTGCACTAAAGTTCGTCGTTTTGATATGATTGAATACATTTTGGCTGAGATGGTGTATTTGGGAATTGAATGTAGTTCCGTGACATACAATACCATAATTGATGGCTATGGTAAAGCTAAGCTGTTTGAGCAGATGGAAAGCTCCTTGACCGATATGATAGAAAATGAGACTGCCTTTCCAGATGTTTTCACCTTGAATTCAGTAATTGGGTCCTATGGCAGCTGTGGGAAGCTTGAGAAAATGGAGAAGTGGTTTGAAGAATTTCAGGTAATGGGAATAAAGCCAGATGTTATGACATTTAACATTCTAATCAAGTCATATGGAAGAGCTGGCATGTACCAGAAAATGGAGTCTGTACTTGATTTTATGAGGAATCGGTTCTATTCTCCAACAGTTGTGACTTACAATATCATCATTGAGACATTGGGGAAAGCTTGCCTCATTAAGAACATGGAACAGTTTTTCCTACAGATGAAGCATGAAGGGGTGAAGCCAAGTTCATTCACTTATTGCTCTCTTGTCAGTGCTTATAGTAGAGCTGGACTTATGGAAAATGTTGATTCAATCATGAGGCAAGTTGAGAATTCAGATGTAGTTCTAGATACTCCTTTTTTCAATTGCATCATCAGTGCTTATGGTCAAGCTGGTGATATAGAGAGGATGGTGGCATTATTCTTGGAAATGAAGGTCAGAAAATGTAAACCAGACTACATCACATTTTCTACCATGATTCAGGCGTACAATTCACAAGGGATGACTGAAGCTGCAATGGACTTGAAGACAAAAATGATTACTTCTTGTGGTACTTGTACTATTTAGCCTCTGTTTCTCCTGTCCATATCATTTTTGCTTCATAAAGTATGAATCCTCTCAGAAATACAACTTTAACTTTATCAAAAAAAAAAGTATGAATCCTCTCAGACTCACAGTTAGTAACATAAATCCAGCTATTTAGGTTAGCTCTATGATATTTCTAGCTAAGTGCAGTTGATAATAAAAGGAAGTGTTATTCTCTAATAAATCAGCTTTTATTTTTCGCAGTCATGTGTACTAAGTTACTCCCTCTGTCCCAATTTATGTGACTTACTTTCCTTTTTAGTTAGTCCAAAAAAGAATGACACATTTCTATATAAAGTAACAATTTAACTATAAAATGTCAATTTTATCCTTAATGAAATGATTTACAGCCACACAAATTTCTATCATTAATTTTGGACCACAAGTTTTAAAAGTCTTCATTTCTTTCTTAAACTTCGTGCCAAGTCAAACTACCTCACATAAAATGGGACGGAGGGAGTATCATTCAATGAACTGCTTGATATCTGACACTTTGTTGTTACATTTTATTAGAATCAAATGAATTGATCAGCAGCTAGTACAATCTATCTGCTACCGAAGGAAACCGTTCACTTGGAACTCTGTTCATCAATCTCAATGTTGTGAAAGTGGGCAGAGTGTTATCTGCATGTGAGTTTGTAAGTGTGAATGTCTATTTTCTCTTGTTCACTGCCTTTGAGAATCCATCTTTACTCATTAAATGGCCTAAAACTGAAAGGCTTTCAAGCAGTCAAAGTGGTCAGCCAAAGTTGAAGGGCTTTTATGAACTCAAACATCTTGCTTTTGGTTTGTAAGACTGAAGAGTTAAACTTATTTCAAAATGCAAATTAAGTTCCTCTCTTTTTGTTTTTTGGATGTGAAATATTGTTGCTCTTGCTAATTCTCTCTCTATATATATACATATCTATTTAGTTACTTAATGAGAAATGTCATATATATTTGAGTTTGGGTACTTCATCGTAACAATGATATCTGTTTGTGTAGAAGGATGCTATAGCAATCCGTTAATCAGTTGGCATGGATCCAAGGAAAAGAACATAGTGAGTCTATTTGCGGCAATGTGATTTCTCTTACATGTTTCTGTGAACTTTCGACGGCCTTAACCCACAACTAGAGAGATTTGCAGTTTCCTAAAGGTCTTGTTAGGGAATAGTTTTGTTTAACTTCTCTGAGTAGCTTTACAGTTTGTTTGCCTATGTATGTTATTTCTTGACTCGTTTTTTCTTGTATTAGCATATTTATATACAGGCAAGAGAGGGAGGGAGCAGTTAAAGCTCTTCTGTTTACTATGTTCACGAAACAGCCAAACCGTGCTGTGATGTCTGTAGTGCAACCTGTGGGTTCATCTTCAGTTGAAAACCTCAGTGATGCTTGGGTGAATGAAGATTTTAACAGTAGTGGGTGATTATGATGGATAATTAACTCCTCGGTAACATTGAGGATCTACACTATTTCAGCTGTCACTGTGGGGTTGTCTATTGCAGTACTAATAGTCATGCAGCAAGGCCTTTTTTTTTACTAACCAGAGCTGACTCACAACCATACATATGGGTTTTGAACAGGTCAGCGATGTAACAGGACTGACTTCTTTCGAAAGAGCAAAGCCATGGGACAGATGGAGCATTATTAAGACACTTGCTGATTCTTCCTTCTAAATTGGGTTGTTTTACCTCTTACTGGTTGCAAGTCTTGAGTAAACAGATATATAGAGCAATGTAGTGTAAGATAGTTATACCATTTTCCAGCCCCTCGCCATTTCACATGTTACTGTGGAAATGAATTACAATATTATGTTTGATATACTACTTGAGCAGCAGGTGAACATTACTTATTTACTTTGCTTTCTTAGAAGTGGATTAAAATGTCCAGACACCGTTTGACTTTCTGTAGAGCTGCAAGCACCAAACGACCTGTAGATGGACCTTATTGCAACACATACAACCACTCCAATTTGTAAAGAATTCTTCTCCTAAAAGCTTTCAACAGTGTCCTTCAAACTGATCTCTAGAAGAGTGAAATTTATGCCTAAGCTTTTTTCCCCTTCCTAAGGCCGAGAAGGTGGCACCATAGGCAGCACCTCCTTATACCTACATCCCACATTCAAGAATTTGAGATACCAAAATTCTCAGTACGAGTTAATTAAGCTATAATGAATGAAAATGCAGAGTCAATTTCTTATGTAATTTGAAGACTTCAATTTCTATGTTATCAGTATCTTTCATGTTTATTTACTTTAGATTCACCAAATTACACATTTGTTACTTCTTGTTGTGAGGCTGTATTTGAATTGTATGTAGAGTTAGTGAGTTATAAGAAAAAAAAATTGTTTTATGCACACCAAGATACAAATTGTTATAGTATAGTGGATATTACATGTTAAATAACTCAAAACATATCAACAACTTACTTTCCAGGGATGCTGAGTTTGTTTTTCTTTCACAAATTGGGTCTTGTGCTTTTTCTAAAGGGAATTTTCATATATGGCAAAGAGAAAAAACATAATTGGCCTATATAGCTACGGTATACCTAATTACGCTCCATAACTATTGTTTCATTTGCTATGGTGACTAACGTTTGTATATCTCGAATTTTTTATTAAAAATTATACAAATTCCTTTTTTAAAATAGATAATAAAAAAGCGGTAATTTTGGTTACAAAAAATTGAAAACAATCCCATAAAGTAAGGTAATTTATAATTGTATTTGATTATAATTTATTGTCTAAAATGACTTCTTCGACACGAAGAACACCATAATTGTATATGTATTTGAAAACTGTTTTTCATTCATATATAGATTAATTATATGTATTTGTATACAAATATGTATTATTATTGAGTGGATGAATTGTGTATGTATCTGATATATGTATATGTATATAAATTATTATTTGTATAACACTGTACGTGTGGGGCATTCTTGAAATGCTTCTTTGAGTAGAAATCTAACATCCTAAAATATTATGTCCAAAAATAAGTTCGTATAAACATATTATATACAATTATTTGTATATGTATATAAATCATTAAAATGGATAAATAAACAGTTGTATATAAATATTGAAAATTATACATTGGATTCGTATAAGGTATTGTGGGTGATAGTATACATGAAAATGAAATATTTAAAACAAAAAAGAATATAGAACCGATTGTCACGACCCAGACCGTCGTGATTGACACTCACACTAAATCTCCGGTGGGAGAACCATTACTACAACCCAAACAAACAAATTTTATGAAAACTATGGCATTTAAAGATACAGAAGCAGGTTTAAATGACTATAAAAATACGGAGTTCCCATAAACTCCAAAGGTTTAAACAATTACCTAACCAAACTAATGCGGAAGAACAACCCTTAGAACCTGAAAGTCAATGTACCACAACTCTACTAACGACAAGTCTAAGAACAAGGGTACAACCCCGAAACTAAACAACACCTTAAACAAATGGTCTGAGTCCGAAAAGAGTAGACTTAAACAAGAAGATCCATGGCAGCCCGAAAGAACTGGCTCACACTTGAATTCGGTCATGCTCAATAGTCATCTAGCTAAGGTCTATCAATAGCCACCTGAAGATGCCCTGTACTCAACAAAGATAAGAGCAAGTGCATTATCAGTACACAACTACAGCGTACTGGTAGGATCACATGGCTATCCCAATAAGTGAAACACATGCAAGTATCCACAACATTATAAACAAGCATATACCGAACATATACAATATTAGTCATCTTTTCAGAATCAATGTAGCACCCCACATTCTCAATAATTCACATTGGTCATCAATTTAGAGCAACATACGGTCTTCCAATATCAATCATCATTAGATATGAACGTAATCATCGCAAGTAGATATACAACACAATTCAATGGTCCTCTCACGGAACCTAATTCAATGGTCCTTTCATGGAACCCACACCCAAACTGTTAGCATATCGGAACGTGATACCCAATCCACTATAAAAATATGGAGTTCCCATAAACTCCAAAGGTTTAAACAATTAACTAACCAAACTAATGCGGAAGAACAATCCTAAAACCTGAAAGTCAATGTACCAAAACTCTACTAACGACAAGTCTAAGAACAGGGGTACAACCCTGAAACTAAACAACACCTTAAATAAATGGTCTGAGTTCGAAAAGAGTAGACTTAAACAAGAAGATCCATGGTAGCCCGAAAGAACTAGCTCACCCTTGAATCCGGTCACACTCAATAGTCACCTAGCTGAGGTTTACCAATAGCCACCTGAAGATACCCTGTACTCAACAAAGATAAGAGCAAGTGCAGTATCAGTACACAACCACAATGTATGGGTACGATCACGCGGCTATCCCAATAAGTGAAACACATTCAAGTACCCACAACATTAAAAACAAGCATATACCGAACATATACAATATTAGTCATCATTTCAGGATCAGTGTAGCACCCCACATTATCAATAATACACATTGGCGATCAATATAGAGCAGCATACAATCTTTTAATATCAATCATCATTAGATATAAATGTAATCATCACAAGTAGATACACAACACAATTCAATGGTCCTCTCACAGAATCCAATTCAGTAGTCCTCTTATGGAACCCACACCCAAATTCTTAACATACCGGAACGTGGTACCCGATCCAATGTTTATGCCGGAATGTGGCAACCGATCCCATAATTATGCCGAAACGTGGCAGTCGATCCCATATTTATGCCGGAACGTGGCAACCTATCCCAATTAGTGTGTCGGATTGTGACACCCTCCCATTCAACAAACCACAATCACAATCGCAATGTATTTTCTCACAATCATACAACAAGAGGTGATTCATGGCATACAATTATTCAATTATCCTCATTTACGATTAGGGTGATCAATAATGCAACATTCACATACATACATGCATTATAATGAAGCAATTACAAACATATATCACACCAACATGAAATCACAACCATTACCTACATTGAATCCAAGCTTGAATCCTCTAAGGCACCTGAATCTTCCCTTTCCGAATTCTTCCCGCTTGTTCGTGGTCTAAAAACAACAATTTATACGCAAGGATCAACAATCAAAGGTCTAATTATCTGAATTATGACAAACTCAATAACCCTAGACCAAACCCTTGGTCCCCACACCTAAATTAGGGCTTTTTCCACCATAAATTCCATATCAAAACCCTCCCCCATCGATAATTACCCAAGAAACTGAGTTCTACGGATCGAAAAATAGATTCGGGGAGTGAAAACATTACTTTAGCCTCAAGAATGGTGAAAAACGGTCAAGAACTCGTCTGGGGTTGTTCCTTAGCTCTAAAAATAAAAAAGTGCAGAATAAAGTCATTTTGGGGTTTATTTACGACTTTAAGTCGCGTCTGGCCTGCCACAATGACCCTCACCCCACTATAGCGGCACCGCTCGAGTGACCAAAACCTTCGCCAAAGCGGCTTGCACGAAATAGTGAGCTATTTTAATAATTCCAAGACCCCCTTTTCACAACACACCTTTGACCAACAACGCTCAGAAAATACCGTTCACGCTAAGATCGATTCCGAGAGTTCTACTTACCTGAATTCCATTCTGTAAAGTCGTACAAATATCTTAACAACTTATCTAACTACTCATGTAATCAAAATCATAAATAAATCACCTGATTGTTATCAGATTTCCCTACACCTTAATGACTCCGATTTCATCCAAATCTAGACTATGTTGGGAAATTCCAAGTTACTACGAAAAAGTTTTCTGGCCCCAATTCTTTTCCCATTGGCTTTCTATAACTACGGGAACATGTCGTTACAATAGATACCAATTTACCCATCACTCGTCCCTGAGTGACAAACTAGGAGAAAAGGACTAAAGCAAGAATATAGTAGTATCTGAATCATCGAATAACTAGGGATACTTGTCCCACATACATTTTATGTTGACTCTGGGCTGCTAGAAGCTTAGATTGAATACTTTTCACCTTACCCTGAACAACTTTCACCAAATCAACTCTCAAAGGTTTCACATCTTCAACCTCAAACCAACCAATTGAACACCTACACATCCTCCCATACAATGCCTCAATGAAGTCATCACAATACTCGAGTTATAATTGTTGTTGTATGTACATTTAACTAACAACAAAGTTATTCCCAACAACCACCAAAGTTGATCGTACACATGTCTGCAACATGTTATCAAGGACTTTGACACAAACAACAAGATGAATCCTTTCTGACATAACCATGATAAAATCCTAAATCAAAACTCGCCACAATTAGAGGTGAACCTGAACCAACCAACACACAATCATAATACCCAAACAATCATAGTTCTTATCAACATTTCCATCTCACAACCCAATTTCTCATGAGTTTAAGCTATAAAAAATTTGGTCTTTAGAAATCAGATACTCTCGAGGGATATGTCCAAGCATACAAACCCTCTAACAACACTATCAAAAATGCTAGATTTTGAAATTGTAGATCACCTCTTAAGAACAGTAGAATTGGACCCAATGATCCCCACATTCAATCACACACAATCAATACATGACCTCAACGACTAGATGAATATTAAGATTGTTGGACAATCATAAATACGCATGGTAGCTCTTCTATAAACTCTCATAAGCAAGGTGATACATGTAAAACCACTGAAATACTTTACAACTCCAAGACAACACCACATAAGTCATCTGAAATAATCACGTCTTCCTAACTCATCCCACTCAACCAAGAGAACATCACAGGATCGGTACATCTGATCCACCACTAGAGATCCATCCACAAAATGAAAACACACGTAAGCATAGCTAGTGCATCACACTCACAACCATGTACAAAATGAAATAGATGGCCACATAAGAATTTATCAAATAACACGAAAGGTTTTCCTCTGAAGAGTCGATACCAGTCATTTATATTCACTTGACTCCACATACTCTTCACATCATTCCACTGAAGTCCACACTCTCAATACTAACAACCATCATGAACACTCCGACCATTTACCTTACTCTAAACCAACACTTTTAAAATGAAAACCTTCCTTAGATACTTTAACAATCAAAAGTAATAAACTTTACGACTTAAACCAAGTGTAAGTCTTTTCAAATGCTCAATACCTGATACAAGTGATCATTCCTCACCTTACAAATTCATACCTTGACAAAATATATCACCACGAATTTAGACTTACAATGAAAAATCTGAATTGTAATTTCCACCGTATAACACAATCCTTTCTCTATCAACATTAGTTTGTACCTTGAAGATTCTTATGAATTCATAGATCTTAGCTTATCATTGATCGTATCTCCATCGATCATACAATATCCTTCGCTAAAATTCAATCGTACTCATTACTAAGCTCAAAACAAAAATAAAGCACTTATCTACCCCTCTGAAGATATCTCTTTAGCCTTTGCAATCAAATAAAATATTCTTGCTCTCGCTTCTCTCTAAAGGTTGTACTACATCCCACTATTTTTTCTTCATTATGACTCTAGCTCTTTTTAATTTCTATTTGAATGGTGTCCCACCATCTCTTAAAACTTTCCATACAACCACGTTACTCACCAAATATTAAAAACCACAACCTTAGATACTCGCAAGTCGTAATTACGATGCAAAATTTTCTCTAACCACAATCGTATTATATAGTTGCATCCCAGCACAAACTCTTATTAGCATTATGCTCAGTCAACTCTGACTATCACTACGAAGTCGACCTTACATCAACACGACACCTCAAACTCAGGTATACTCATCAATTCAAAGGACTAACCCAATTTTGATACTCATTTTCCTACTAAAATCTTAGATTTTCTTCATCCAAGTATATTCAATGGGACTTTCGTTAGCATAACCTTGTCATTTAGGTATTAATCCACTCCCTTATGGATTAAGATAAAATCATTAGTCCTCATGCTACCCTTCTTCTTCTTAACAAACAAGACAAGAGCACCTCACGGAGAAGCACTAGGACGGAAGAAACCTTTATCAAGAAGCCTTGGATTTGAGCTTTAAGCTCTCTCAATTCTGACACCACAGGAATAGCCTCAATAGTGGGAGACTCGACCTCAACATCCCAAATATGAGCCAAATAAGCCAAACAACCCTGCCCTACCAGTTTCCTAGCCCAAATGGAGGATATGATATTAACTAGCTTTGGCTTGTACACCCCTTCCCACTCTAATCCTTCCCCTACCGGGGATCTCTAGAGTTGCCAACTTAGTATTACAATTAAGCCCGGTATAATAGGGGGACAACTAAGTCATGCCTAAGATTATATCAAGTCAGTCATATCCAGCATAACCAAATCAACCCAAATCTGAAAATCCAAAAACACAATAGGACAACACGATATACATGGGTGACTATGACTAACTCTTCAACTGGGGTCGAAACATGGATGGGGGCATCAAGCATATCACAAATCATATCAAATTCTGAGGCATATCGCACGGACATATAAAATAAGTATAATCCGGATCAAACAACACATTAGCCATCTGGTCACAAACAATAATAGTACTTCTAATCACTGCATCACACCTCAAACTCGATTTTGCCCTGAAAAGCATATAACTGAGCCTTGTCATCTTGATGGGCAACCTCCTCGCTTGGCTGCACTACTCCTCTACCTACATTACCATTTCCCCGGCCTCCACGACCTTGTTGATTTCCTCCTCGTATGTCCAGGTTCTCCACAATTTTAACACACTTTATAACTTATATTTGATTGCTCAACACTAAATTAGATTGTGGGGGTTAGTTCGGGTACGATTCGGGGTCCATGATTGTGACTAGAGGAAAACATGAGAGACATGGCTGAGATTCTATCTCACCCTATCCCGCTCTAGCGGGATAAATCCCCCACTGACGGCCTTGCCTTGGCGGGAAAAGTCTCTCCCCAACGGCCAAAATGGAAACAGAACCCAGTCCAACTAATTTTTTGGGGTTTTTTCTTCTCTTTTCTAATTTTCCCAAAGGTTCCCAGCTCTGCTAAACGAATTTAGGATAATTCTCTGAGCTAAGAGAATTCATGTCTATCCCAAGTAAATCCCACGAGACACTAACCAACTTGTTCTCATTAATTTAGCACCACAACTCACATATCCCCAGCATACACCCAGACATTCACGCAATCATTACATTCCATAGACGACCATTACTGATCATCTACGCCATGTACGACCCCTAAGGCTAGATATCAATTGGAACCTTCTCAGTTTCAATTATCTTGCTTGTGTCCCTTCAGCCAGGACTACGACGTCTAGTTCACTTTGTTGAGACAACAATTGGACTTGAGATCTACCAATTGGACTCAACTCATACCATAAGCGAAAATAGTAGCTAGGGAGCCCCACAAAACTGCTAATTTCAATAATAGAACTTGGTCAAAACCAATTCTTAACCACCTCAACCTTTAATTGATGGTAATCAGACCTTAAATCAATCTTAGAGAAAACCAATGCACCTTACAATTGGTCAAAAAGGTTATATATCCGAGGCAATGTATACTTGTTCTGAATGGTGACCCTATTCAACTGTCGGTAGTATATGCACATCTTCTCTTGCTAGTGATGGTGTTACCGTTGTTGTTGCTCTAGCTCAGACCATAGAGAGAAGGAGGAAAGATACCAATTAGTATCACCCAGATACCAATTGGATTCAAGTCATAGCACGAAGGAGTAGAAAGAAGTGAGTTTTTCCTAAAGTCCTATAGCCTCTCAAAGAAAAATATGGACGTCATCGTACCGTTTTGCAAGACTCTACCAGACTTGTTTTGGTACAACGAGATCAACGAACCTAGGGCTCTGATACCAACTTTGTCACGACCCAGACCGTCGTGATTGTCACCCACACTAAACCTCCGGTGGGAGAACCATTACTACAACCCAAGTTACCAAATTTTATGAAAACTAAGGCATTTAAAGATACGAAAGCAGATTTAAATGACTACAAAAATACGGAGTTCCCATAAACTCCAAATGTTTAAACAATTAACTAACCAAACTAATGCGGAAGGACAACCCCTAGAACCTGAAAGTCAATGTACCAAAACTCTACTAACGACAAGTCTAAGAACATGGGTATAACCCCGAAACTAAACAACACCTTAAACAAATGGTCTGAGTTCGAAAAGAGTAGACTTAAACAGGAAAATCCATGGCAGCCCGAAAGAACTAGCTCACCCTGGAATCCAGTCACGCTCAATAGTCACCTAGCTGAGGTCTATCAATAGCCACCTGAAGATGCCCTGTACTCAACAAAGATAAGAGCAAGTGCAGTATCAGTACACAACCACAATGTATGGGTACGATCACGCGGCTATCCCAATAAGTGAAACACATGCAAGTACCCACAACATTATAAACAAGCATATACCAAACATATACAATATTAGTCATCATTTCAGGATCAATGTAGCACCCCACATTATCAATAATACACATTGGTCATCAATATAGAGCAACATACAATATTTTAATATCAATGATCATTAGATATGAATGTAATCATCACAAGTAGATACACAACACAGTTCAATGGTTCGCTCACAGAACCCAATTCAATGGTCCTCTTATGGAACCCACATCCAAATTGTTAGCCTACCGGAACGTGGTGCCCGATCCAATGTTTATGCCGAAACGTGGCAACCGATCCCATAATTATGCTGGAACGTGGCAACCTATCCCAGTTAGTGTGTCGGATTGTGACACCCTCCCATTCAACAAACCACAATCACAATCGCAATGTATATTCTCACAATCATACAACAAGAGGTGATTCATGGCATACAATTATTCAATTATCCTCATTTACGATTAGGGTGATCAATAATGCAACATTCACATACATACATGCATTATAATGAAGCAATTACAAACATATATCACACCAACATGAAATCACAACTATCACCTATCTCGAATCTAAGCTTGAATCCCCTAAGGCACCTGAATCTTCCCTTTCCGAATTCTTCCCGCTTGTTCGTGGTCTAAAAACAATAATTTATACGCAAGGATCAACAATCAAAGGTCTAATTATCCGAATTATAACAAACTCAATAACCCTAGACCAAACCCTTGGTCCCCATACCCAGATTAGGCATTTTTCCACCATAAATTCCATATCAAAACCCTCCCCTATCGATAATTACCCAAGAAACTGAGTTCTACGGATCGAAAAATAGGTCCGGGGAGTGAAAACCTTACCTGAGCCTCAAGAATGGTGAAAAATGGTCAAGAACTTGTCTGGGGTCATTCCTTAGCTCTAAAAATAAAAAAGTTCAGAATAAAGTCATTTTGGGGTTTATTTATGACTTTAAGTCGCGTCTTGCTTGCCACAGCGGCCCTCACCCCACTACAGCGTCATCGCCAGAGCGACCATAATTTCTGTCAAAGCGGCTTGCACGAAACAGTGAGCTATTTTAATAATTCCAAGATCCCCATTTCACAACACACCTTTAACCAACGACGCTAAGAAAATATCGTTCACGCTAAGATCGATTCCGAGAGTTCTACTTACCTGAATTTCATTATGTAAAGGCGTACAAATTTCTTAACGACTTATCTAACTACTCATGTAATTAAAATCATAAATAAATCACCTGATTGTACCAGATTTCCCTACACCTTAATTACTCCGATTTCATCCAAATCTAGACTTGGTTGGGAAATTCCAAGTTACAACGAAAAAGTTTTCTAGTCCCAATTCTTTCCCCATTGGCTTTTCTATAACGACGGGAACATGTCGTTACACCAATTAACAATATTGAAATTTTGTATATACACAAATCTTGACACCCAATTTTGGACCTCCATAATATATATTAATCATGGAGCTTCTCAAATTCCAAATGATTTGAAATAATTAGTTTTTGTAAAGTTAAAAATATTTTCCAAGTTACTTTTAATTAATTTTATCCTTTTTTATAAATTTCAAATAATAAGTATGTTTTTATATATAATTATGTATATAATTAGTATATTTTTTAATATTCGAAAATCATCTCAAAAGATTTTACGTTTTATTTGAAGATCTTATTTATTTAGTTTAACTTAAATTATGGTTATAATTTTAAAATTAACTATTTTATAATCAAATTAATTAATTAATTTTTATAAAATTAAGAAGCTCGTTAGTTAATTATACTAATTCGTCTTATTTATTTTTTAGCCGATTTCACCAATTAAATTCAAATTGGCTAAGTTTGCAATCTAATTGGTCATTCCCCTAATTCAAATTCAACCATCTCTTTGTCCCATTTCTTGGACCCTTTTTAGACCAAGTTTTGGGCCTTACTTCCAATTTCAGCAGCCCATTCCCAACCAATTCCAATTCATCAGTGCACTCTCTTTATTCCTCGACCCAGTCCCAACTATTACAACAATACCCGGCCCAATCCCCTTATCAACAAGAAGACCCAGAAGCAATGTAAAAACAAACGTCAACAACAACATCAATTCCAAGCGGCGTGAGCGATGTCTAAGCAATCCCAATCCACGCGACGTCTCGATTCCAACGTCGTCAAAATTGTAGTGCAATACGCGTCAAAGAAGATGGAAAGCAATGACAAGGAACGTGTGCCCAGTACGAACGTTGTCGTCTTCCTCCAATTCGTACAAGCCTTCTAGCAAAAGCAGCTCGTCCTTGGACGCGAGCAGGCCAGGTGAAGCGATCTCCTCGCCCTTTCATCCTTTCCCCTTGAATCGGATGGATTTCGTTCAAAATCCGTTGAAGAATAGTACAAATTCTAGCTCCCCAACCTTATCCTTGGAGAGCAATTCGAAATTCAATTCGAAATCCCTCCCGATTTCCCCCTGTAAATTCAAACTAGTTATTTCCCTATAAATACTCTCTTGTTCTTCATTGTTAAGTTGGGGAAGAAAGTTGGAAAAATTATTGGCAAGAAACAAATGGGAAAATATAGGAAAATATAGATTAGAGACAGGTGAGAATCAGTTATCATTATAAACAAAAAGGAAAAAACAGACACAGTAAAGTTGTTGGCTATATAGTTATTTACAAGTATTTAGGAATAGGGCTCAAAATCATAGAGGTTGAGAATTCAGTCTTTGTTGTTGTTCGCCTCGACTTTGTTCGTCGATACTGGCATCATGGTGGTGGAAGTCAGCTCAACTCGTGGTCTCAGTCGCTGCCCCTGAAAAGGTAAACTTCCATCTTTTCCAAAGCTTTTGTTGCCTTTTATGAGTCGATTTAGACATTAAGCTTGGTGGAATTTTTGGTTCGTTCATTTTGTTATTCTCTCTGTTTGTTTACTTCTTTTGTTACATTAAGTTGTTAATATCATGCTGTCTCTTTGTCGTTACTGTTCGAATTTCAGGCCATGGATGATGTCTCTCTATTCGTTTATCTTGCTATTTCCGTATACAGTTACTTCTTTATGTTGTTTCCAAATTCTAGTGCTATAACTAGTCTAAAAAATGTTCATTTGTCTTAATTCATCTCTATCTATTGTGAATCTGTATTAATAGTCGATGTTTGACATGGTATCACTTTCTCTTTGATTTGAGCTAAATGTATAAATTAGCATATATAGTCGTTCGAGCTTACTTTTGTGTTTCCATATTCCTCATTTTAAATGTGTTTACTGAACAAGCATGAGCCTACTAGTTATCAGGAGATTTGTTCTTTTCAATCTTCAAAATGGCTTGTTATCTGTTAGCTCTGTCTCATTATTGTGCCTGTTTGATGTTAAGTTTGGGTTCTGTAGCAAAAGTAATAAGTCGAAAATGATTTGGCTTAGTTTGTTATATTTGGAGTTCAAATGGTCATGCACTGCCTCTTCCTGATTTAGTCCCATAAAATCTGATTTCTTGTTAAGTCACTAGGTTATAACTCATGCTTAGATAGTCGGATTCAAAACAATAAATTGTTCCATGATTGTTTTTGTTGTTACTGTTAAAGGGTGTTTACTTTCACTACTCATCTCGTCTTTCGAGTTTGTTGGGTTTAGTTACATTGTCTCAAAGGTCAGCTTGCGATTCTCCTCTCCCTAGTCTGTCGAGCATGCCTTAATCTGTCTAGATGTTTGCCAGAGTTGTTCATTTATGCCTAAATTAGCAGGTTGCCTTCTTAGTTTAAATGCATGCTCGTGTGTAGATAATGTGGTAGGGCGTAATATGATATCTTATTATATTTTGTTACTGCCTCTTCATTGATTGCCAGAAATGCAAGTGTTTGGCTCTTTAAAATTAATTAGTTCAAAATTGCATCCCTTTATTCATTTACTGTTAAGTTATAGGTTTTAAGAGTCTTAGTTAGATATGCTTAAATGATAATTTTCCTTCTTAGTCTTCTTGCCTTTATGCACTTCGTTAATATTATATCTTTCCATCTAGTTAGGAAGTTTGTTTAATCGAATGGTATATCTTAGTCGTAATTACTAGCTGCAATTATCTCTTTTCTTTAGATATAAGCTCTTTACCCTTTTCTGTTTAGAAATGTATTGGTTTCATAATCATGCTTATCTCTTGAAATGATTCATGCATTTATCTCCATTTCTTTTAGTTATTAGTATAACCATTTGTTCGTTGGACCTTTATCTCTTTCGTAATTCTTTTCTTTCCTTTTGTTGCATGTGGAAATCCATCCGAGTTCACCATGAACTCCTATTCCCCTTCCTCGCATTTTGAGAGAGCCGTAAAGGCTTAAATCACTTCCTTCTGAGTCGGCCAACCTTTGGAATTAAGGAAACGGACCCCAAAAAATTGAGAACATGAATTGGTGCTAATCCGGGATCGTATAAACCTAGTGTATACGAAAATCGAGAAATGGGACCAAAGGCCTCCAAATTCCAGATGTTGTATTTTGTTACTTTTGGGCCTAAGCTGACTTATTTATTATTATCTTGTTAGAGTTTAGGACAGGTGGAAGATGGGCCCAAGGCCCAAAGAAATAAAATTCAAAATTCAATCTAGGACAGATACAAAAGTTTGCAAGAATTGAGCCTTTGGCCTAAAACGAAAATTGGCCTAAGTACTGGCCCAGGCGAACAGATTCAGACTTGGCCCAAATCTTCTTTCCCTATCTCATTTATTTGCTATTAGGTGTTTTATGTGTTTATTTGATTTTAAGGTTTCCTAATCAATTCCCCAAAAGATAGTCACTTCGGGATTTTCTAAAGACTAAAAATCATGCTTATTTTTCTACTTAAATTACTTTAAAATTTTACTTAATAATATTTTTAATATTTATCTCTCCCCTAAAAATGATTTTAAGTCTTAATTGCTTATTCCCTCTATTTAATCAAGTATGTGTATTTTTTTTCTTAAAACTGTTTAGCCAAATAGTTAATTATCGAATAACCGTGTGTTAGCGGGTATTTTGGGTGCTTTAAAACCCTTCCCAAAATGCTAATATGAACCCCAAATCCTTTAAATATTTTCAAAAAATTTCTGTTTTAGTCTTTTGGAAAAAAATAGTTTTCTTGATTTTACTTTAAAAATTAAGTGGCGACTCTTAAAACCAGTTTTTTTTTTTTAAAATAAAATAGAATGATGACTTTGCTGGGGAATTGAATTGGGTTCTAACCTTAAAAATAAATTGTTTGGCTAATGTATGTTTGTTTACGTGCTTATTTGTTTAAATTCCCGCAATATTAAACTGTTACATTCATGACATCTTCTATTGTATGTATAGTACATTAAAGAACCATTTTGCGGAACCGCAGCCGAGATTTTTTATACTCAACCCTTTTCTGGAATGATCAGTAATTTATTTGTTTGTCATGTGTCCAATGGTTGTCATCAATTCCAGCCTAAGTTGTCCACTTGGGTTCCCGGTCTTCGAAAAGCCACTCTTAGTCAACTAGCGTAGAACTGAACTTAATCCCAAAATTTAGCGCATTTTTAACTAAGTTGACGCAACACCCAAGGCGTGTTGGGCCCATTAGAAGCCCACCTTGTGTCTATTTGGTCCATTTGGTCAATAAAAAGACAATCATACTTATGTGTTTAAATTTGAAAGATGTATACGTTGTTAGGCAAACCATTATCCCTCGGGGTTGGGAGTTTATTTTAATTAGCTTACTTTAGTTAAATGAAGATCTTCATGAGTCATCATTGCATTTAAAGGTTTTGGCATTCGGAGAAGAGAAGAATTCAAGAAGGAAGGACCTTCCATGGAGGCATAGTTTAGGATCGTACCCCTGTGCGGGACTGATTATTTTGTATCTCATTTCCCCTATTATGTATCCCCATTCAGTTTATTCATAAAACTTGTATAAATTTGGGTGTTTGGGGCAACGGAATGTTTCAAATAACGTATACATCCCTCAAATCGTTAGGCCTACCCTTGGCACAAAAGGGTCACATATCTGTTTAGAACGTGCAATAACTGTTTATATCCTATAACTGTTTGTGTGATTATGTTGCTTTATTTGGAGATGTTCTAGCCTACTCTTTTTGGAAATTTTCTAGAAACCCCTAAGCACAAATATCAAATCACTATCAAAAGTACGTCCAAATACTCTTCAAGTCTTTAGTTTCCCAACACAATTCGAACTTCATTTTTTCAAATATTACTCTTTCATATCAGAAAAAGATTCATCGTCTCAAATCGAAAGAGATTAAAGGATCAAACTACGTAGGACATGAATTCTCCCTTGTGAGATACGTAGGCAACTTTACAAGGCTCGGTCCCTATTTTTGATAAATTCTATCTTTTCCAACTCTTACAAAGAAATTGGAGTTATATTTCAATCAAAAATCAGAAGTACGACAATACAATCGACTTTGTCTCGACTCAAGTCGACATTTTTGATTCCCTAAGGGCAAAATCAAATAGACAAATTCCTATCTATTTAGTCATTTCCCTATATATATGGGCTAGTTTATCTTCAAATGAAGCAACTATTATGTGTTTACAATAATGTGTGTGGTATTTTGTACTATTTATCATTAACACAGACTAACACATTTGTCTTTGAGTTGTTTTTCTTTGTCAGGTACTCAAAACTGATCTGTGTTGAGAAAATGACTGAACATCCATACTTCACAAGGTCGAAAGACCCCAAAGATTCCTTCTCCGACCAATGTTTTGTCCAAAGGCAAATAAAAAATTGTTGAAAATATTGAGAATACTGATTTGAATGAAAAAACTGTGAATACCCTATCATTGTTGAACAGAACAAATTGATTGCACAATTGTTCCAACAGATTGCTGAAATGGATAGGACTCGAGATTTGATGAATCTGGCTATTGTTGCCAACACTCCTACACTAGACAACGGAAGGCCTCCACTCTATTTTCCAACTTCGGATCCAACATCCGAACTTTTTCCAAACAATTTATCTACCGCTACAAATCCAAAGCCTCCCATCATTGATTTAACCACCCCTAACCCACATCATCCTAGCTCCTCACATCAAAAGTTACCTACTCCTCAAAATCCAAACACCAAAATTTTCCTCAGATCCAACAAATCCCTACTCAAATTGTCCAAAATCCACCTATTACTCAGCCCATACCTCTAAGAACCGCATTTCATCTTCTAATATCGCCAGAATCATACCCTCCATTTACTACACATTTTGAACTCGAACATTCTGAGAAGAAGGAGAAGGAGTGGAAGGTCATAAGTGGAAAGTGTAACACCCCGGAAATTCTATGACTTAAGTTTGAGCCTCACCTTATGAATAATAACGTAAAAATAGTTAAAATGATGTTTATAAACCTAAGCTAATGTAATTGAATTGTTTTGGAAGAGTAAAAGTCTAAACGTCAAGATACGACCACGACGTCCGGAAACTAGAGAATAATGTGTTCTAGTGTGTCCTTAGGTTTTGGGCAGGTTTGGGAGTGTCGTATGATGATATAATTTGGTGAAAAGGTTTAAAATAGGTAAATATAGGTTCCTAGGGTCAAAACGTTCGAATATGATGACCCGGGGCCACCCTAAGGGGCCTCGAGGAGGACCTCAACCTTGGCCAAGCAAGCTGCCTAATTGCTTAAAGGGAACCATGGCGCGTCGCAGACTTGCTCCCCCAAGGAGCAAAAAGTCAGTTCACGACGCAGTCGTGTCGCAGACTCTACTGTCTCGAAATTTAATTCCAAATATCTTCAGGGAACAGTTCCGCGTCGCGGACTTGTTCCGCGACGAAAATGCAGAAATTCATAAATCTATTTTTACTTCATTAAAGAGTCCATTTAAGTGAGGGGTATTTAGGGTACTTTAGGGGACGTGTAGATAATGATTTTTAAGTCAATTTACCTCACTATTATCACTCAAACACAAAACCCCAAAGATCTAAACCTAAAGTTCCTCCTTCTCTCTACTTTCTCTCTCTTCTCAAGAACTCCATTGAAGAAGATTGGAGCTTCAAGAAGAAGACCAACTATCCAAGGTTTCAACTCAGATTTTCGTGGTTAATTCTTCAATAAGGTATGGTTGCTTATCACTCTTGGGATTCCTTTCCCCAAGAGGCCCCTTCAAGATGAATTTCAAAATCTCCAATTTCTAGGTTTCAATCCAAAAACGTGGGTCTTCTTTCTAAAGTGAAATTGATGTTATAAAATGACTTGGATTGATATTATATGAAAAATTATGGATGAATTTATGTTGTATTGATGGTTTCTTGAAGAATTCCCCATGAGACCCATGTTTCTCTTTCTTTTCCTAATTCTAACCCTAGTTTGTGTTGGATATTGATTGAAGGCTATGAATTGAATGTGATGTTATGTAATTCATGTTTGTATGATGATTCTACCCTAGCTTATGTATAATTTCTATGAAATTAGGGTTGAGTCTTTGAATGAAGCCTTGAAGGCTATGAAGGGAATATGTCAATTGCTTATATTGATGTTGATTATGTTATTACTTTATGAATTACCTTGTATTATGTATTGGTTATGAATTTCTTGGTAATTGAAGTATGGATGTCCTACGAAGGGCAAGAAGGTATAAAGGTTGGTTCTTCTTTGAACTTAAGTATGAAATATGAATTACTTAGACTGTAATGATGCTATACCTAATGTGTTATTGTGGTGTTGATGACCTAGTTTCCTCATCCTTAACCCTCTACACTTGAATTAGCTATGAAGTATGTATTTATATTATGGTATGATTGCTATATGATTGAAAGGTAGTTCTCATGATTGTAGTGTAATGTAAAGTGAAAGGTTTACTCACTTGCTAAGTGTCTCTAAAGTGAAAGGATTGTTACTCACTTAGAAACACATATGAGCTATTATGGTAAGATGTCTACATAAGGGTCTATTAAAGGCTAATGTGAACTTATGTGATGACTAAAGATGATTACAAAAGGGAATTAGATGCTTAGCACCGAAAGGGCATGTAAATGAGATGGGGGTCTCACGTTTAGTAAGTTTGGCTCCCCACATGGGTTTCCTCACGTTTAGCAAGTTCGGATTACCTACGGTATGTGTTGTCTTATGAGATGGAAACCCCCACGTTTAGTAAGTTAGGGTTTTTAGAAGCAATCTCCTTGACCCTTAATTATGTGCCCACATAGGACTCTAGCTTAGTGGATCCACCTAGATAGCTATGTACGAATGGTTACACCTTAGGCAAGTGTTAGCCTTCTCTTTTCGGTGTGGGAGTAGAACACCGGATTCCATGTAGCTCTCATGGTCTATGTCGGCCATTGAAATATTTCCCTAATGTAAAGGTAAATGAAGGTATGAAAGGTGTGAACTCTTACTAGGGCTTTCTTAAGGGTTTCTACATAGTGTAAGGGAGGGTATGAGACTTCTCTTGCACATTGCACTTGTGGGATCCAACCCAGTATATCTCCTTGGGGTGCACCAGTGTTATTTGTGAAGAAGAAGGATGGATCTCTTCGTATGTGTATTGATTACCGACAGTTAAATAAGGTGACCATTAAGAACAAGTATCCACTCCCTAGAGTTGATGACTTATTTGATCAACTTCAAGGAGCGAGTTACTTTTCAAAAATTGATTTGAGGTCGGGTTATCACCAACTTAGGGTGAGAGGTGTTGATGATCCGAAAACAACCTTCTGAACAACATATGGTCATTTTGAGCTCTTAGTGATGTCCTTTGGTCTTACAAATGCCCCGGCGGCTTTCATGGACCTTATGAATCGTGTGTTTAGAAATTTTATAGAATCATTTGCTATTGTCTTTATTGATGACATCTTGATATACTCTAAAAGTGAGGATGATCACATGAATCATTTGAGGATAGTATTGCAAGCCCTCAAAGATCACCAACTCTATGCTAAGTTTAGCAAGTGCGAGTTTTGGCTAAGATCGGTTGCTTTCCTTGGTCACATTGTTTCTAGTGAGGGTATAGAAGTTGATCCAAAGAAAACCGATGCGGTCAAAAGTTGGCCTAGACCTTTGAATCCTTCCGACATCCGAAGCTTTTTGGGTTTGGCCGGTTACTACCGGAGGTTTGTTGAGGGATTTTCATCTATTGTATCTCCATTAATGACCTTAACTCAAAAGAAGTCCAAGTTCGAATGGTCAAAATCTTATGAAAAGAGCTTCTAATTGTTGAAAGATAAGCTCACCTCCGCTCCGATTTTGACCTTACCGTAGGGCACCGAAGGGTTTGTAGTATATTGTGACGCTTCCCGAATGGGTTTGGGTTGTGTCCTCATGCAGCATGGTAAGGTTATAGCTTATGCCTCGAGACAACTCAAGGTGCATGAGAAGAATTATCCAACTCATGACCTTGAGCTAGCGGTCGTAGTCTTTGCTTTAAAGATTTGGAGACACTATCTCTATGGGGTACATGTGGATGTGTTTACCGACCACAAGAGTCTTCAATATGTTTTTAACCAAAAAGAATTGAATCTCCGACAAAGGAGGTGGTTGGAACTCTTAAAAGATTATGATATGAGTGTCCTTTACCACCCCGGAAAAGCAAATGTGGTTGCGGATGCTTTGAGTCGTATATCTATGGGTAGTGTATCACATGTGGAAGAAGAGAAAAGGGAGTTAGCCCGTGATGTACATAGGCTAGCCCGGTTGGGTGTCCGACTTGAAGATTCCCCAAAAGGAGGTGTTATGGTCCGTCATAATTCCGAGTCATCGGTTGTTGTTGACGTGAAGTCTAAGCAACATCTTGACCCTATATTGATGGAACTAAAAGAGTCGGTTCTCAATAAAGCAATAGAAATTTTCTCTCAAGGAGAAGATGGGGTGCTTAGGCACCAAGAAAGAATATGTATGCCGGATGTGGATGGCCGAAGAGAGAAAATCTTAGAGGAGGCCCATGGATCCCGATACTCCATCCATCCGGGAGCCACCAAAATGTATCGCGACTTACGTGAGATTTATTGGTGGAACAGAATGAAAAGAGACATAGCAAATTTTGTGGCTAGGTGCTCAAATTGCCAACAAGTCAAAGTCGAGCACCAAGGATCGAGAGGTCTAACTCAAGATATTGATACCCCCACTTGGAAGTGGGAAGAGATCAATATGGACTTCGTGGTAGGTTTGCCTCGAACCCATAGGCAACATGATTCCATTTGGGTCATTATGGATAGATTGACTAAATCAGCACATTTCCTTCCCATCAAGGTTTCTTATTCAGTGGAAGATTATGCAAAGTTGTACATTAAGGAGATTGTGAAATTGCATAGGGCCCCATTGTCGATTATTTCGGATAGAGGTGCCCAATTTACTTCTCATTTTTGGAGATCTTTCCAAAGTGGGCTTGGTACTCAAGTGAAACTTAGTACAACATTTCACCCTCAAACGGATGGTCAAGCGGATCGCACCATCCAAACCCTAGAGGACATGTTGAGAGTGTGTGTCATTGACTTCAAAGGTAATTGGGATTACCACCTACCTTTAATAGAATTTTCCTACAACAATAGCTACCACTCGAGTATTGCTATGGTACCCTTTGAAGCACTTTATGGTAGAAGGTGTCGATATCCGGTTGGGTGGTTTGAAGTAGGTGAATTTGCTCTTCTTGGTCCCGAGGTAGTCTATGAGGCTACGGAAAAAGTTCGACTTATAAGTGATAGGTTGAAAACGGCTCATAGTCGGCAAAAGTCTTATGCCGATAATAGAAAAAGAGATCTTGTATTTGAAGTAGGTGATTGGGTCTACTTAAAAATCTCACCCATGAAAGGGGTGATGAGGTTTGGTAAGAAGGGGAAACTTAGCCCCGGTATGTTGGGCCTTATGAGATCTTGAAGCGCGTCGGTAAGGTCGCTTATGAGTTGAAATTTCCCATTGAATTGGCCCCGGTTCACTCGGTGTTCCATATTTCTATGTTAAAGAAGTGTATAGGTGACCCGGTGTCCATTCTCCCTCTAGAAGGTTTAGGGGTGAATGAGAACCTTTCTTATGAAGAGGTTCCGGTCGAAATCTTAGATCATCAAGTTAAGAAGTTGAGGAATAAAGAGGTTGCCTCCGTAAAAGTTCTATGGAGAAACCACCAAGTTGAGGGTGCAACATGGGAGGCCGAGGCCGACATGAAGTCCCGCTACCCTCATCTTTTTCCTCCTACTCCTAGCCATAGTTGAGGTTAGTAGTCTCTCTTATTTTGTATAAATTGAAAAATCATGTGTGTTGATGATTATGACATGATTTCCTTGTATGTGCATATTTTTGTGAAAATTCATGCTTAAGTTGTATTTTGAGTTTCATGAATTTTGTTTCTCATGGTTGATATTGCACCCATAGATGTTGTGTGATGTTGTCTTCATGAGAGTTGTAATAAGCATGCTTGATGTTGCATTGCTATAGAAATATCTTGTTGATTGCTTAATACATATGTTGATGCTCATTGAATATGGAGAAGGTAGTTCCTCCTATACTTATGTGAAGTAAAGAGTTTTGACCATAGTGATGTTGTGGATTAAATTCCCATATGATATGATGATATGATGTTGTTGATGTGACTGGTTGTTGTGCTACTAGTTTGAGTCATTGTCTCCCTAGAAAGAAGTCCAAGTGACATTCGGGGACGAAAGTTCCTAAGGTGGGGATATTGTAACACCCCGGAAATTCTATGACTTAAGTTAGAGCCTCACCTTATGAATAATGACTTAAAAATATTTAAAATGATGTTTATAAACCTAAACCATTGTAATTGACTTGTTTTGGAAGAGTAAAAGTCTAAACGTCAAGAAACGACCACGACGTCCGGAAACTAGAGAAGAATGTGTTATAGTGTCCTTAGGTTTTGGGCAGGTTTGGGAGTATCGTCTGATGGTATAATCTGGTGAAAAGGTTTAAAATAGGTAAATATAGGTTCCTAGGGTCAAAACGTTCGAATACAACTCCCCGGGGCCACCCTAAGAGGCCCCGAGGAGGACCCCAACCTTGGCCAAGCAAGCTGCCAAGGCAGCTTGCAAATTGTGCATAGAGGAAACCATGGCGCGTCGTGGACTTGCTCCCCCAAGGAGAAAAAAGTCAGTTCGCGACGCAGTCGTGTCGCAGACTCTACTGTCTCGAAATTTAATTCCAAATATCTTCAGGAAACAGCTCCGCGTCACGGACTTGTTCCGCGACGAAAATGCAGAAATTCAAAAATCTATTTTTACTTCATTAAAGAGTCCATTTAAGTGAGAGGTATTTAGGGTACTTTAGGGGACGTGTATATAATGATTTCAATTTACCTCACTATTATCACTCAAAGACAAAACCCCAAAGATCTAAACCTAAAGTTCCTCCTTCTCTCTACTATCTCTCTTCTCAAGAACTCCATTGAAGAAGATTGGAGAATCAAGAAGAAGACCAACTCTCCAAGGTTTCAACTCGGATTTTCGTGGTTAATTCATCAATAAGGTATGGTTGCTTATCACTCTTGGGATTCCTTTCCCCCAAGAGGCCCCTTCAAGATGAATTTCAAAATCTCCAATTTCTAGGTTTCAATCCAAAAACGTGGGTCTTCTTTCTAAAGTGAAATTGATGTTATAAAATGACTTTGATTGATGTTATATGAACAATTATGGATTAATTTATGTTGTATTAGTGGTTTCTTGAAGAATTCCCCATGAGACCCATGAATCTCCTTTTTTTCCTAATTCTAACCCTAGTTTGTGTTGGATATTGATTGAAGGCTATGAATTGAATGTGATGTTATGTAATTCATGTTTGTAAGATGATTCTACCCTAGGTTATGTATAATTTCTATAAAATTAGGGTTGAGTCTTTGAATGAAGCCTTGAAGGCTATGAAGGGAATATGTCAATTGCTTATATTGATGTTGATTATGTTATTACTTAATGAATTACCTTGTATTATGTATTGGTAAGTCCAGTTCCCCACATGGGTTTCCTCACGTTTAGCAAATCTGGATTACTACGATATGTGTTGTCTCATTAGATGGAAACCCTCACGTTTAGTAAGTTAGGGTTTCTAGAAGCAATCTCCTTGATCCTTAACTATGTGCCCACATAGGCTCTAGCTTAGTGGATCTACCTAGATAGCTATGTACGAATGGTTACACCTTAGGCAAGTGTTAACCCTCTCTTTTCGGTGTGGAAGTAGAACACCGGATTCCATGTAGCTCTCATGGTCCATGTCAGTTATTGCAATATTTCCCTAATGTAAAAGTAAATGAAGGTATGAAAGGTGTGAACTCTTACTAGGGCTCTTAAGGGTTTTTACATAGTGTAAGGGATGGTATGGGACTTCTCTTGCACATTGCACTTGTTGGATCCTAAGAGATGGTTGTAGTAGTGTTTTCTTATGATTATGATGATTATAACTTATGTATGTTGAAGCTATGTTATGTAAGATCATTATGAATATGGTAAGTTATGATGAAATATGATCTTATGAATGTATGCATGAAGTAGGTTGCTTAATGTGATACTTGGCTTTGAATAGGGTTATGGGGTTCTATTTTTTGCATTGCACTAGTATTGCTTGGGCTGTCTACATGTTGGGATGATATTATGTTGGGTTGGACTATGATACTTAATTTGTGTGCATATTGGATTTACTTGGCAAAAAGCATGTTTTGAATAAAATGTCCTTTTTTGCATGTTTCAATGGTTTTTATGCATAGTAGCCATACTTAGTACGTATGTTGTACTAACCCATATTTTCTCCCTTTTCCCAAACATTTAGGTTCGGGCCGTTGAGGATTCAAGCTTACTTCTCAAGACACTTGGAGTTGCTTCCCCGGGTTGGTAAGTCCTCAAGTCCGAGGACAAGACCCTATGATCTAGCTTCTATGTTTAGTTCTTTGCTTATGTTGAAAGACATTGTTGTACTTCCTATTTTCAAGACTTCTTATTGATGTAAGGGCTAAGTCCCATTTTCGATACTTCTATGTTTAGATGGTGCATTGTGACGAAGTTAGATTCTATTTTTCATATATGAAGTGAAGTTGAACTTCCAAAGTAAAAGTTTTAATTTTTCCGTGATTTTATTCTATGATACATGTTATGATGAATGTTAAGGGCTTGTATAAGACATCTTCGAGGTTGAATACGCCGGTAACGACTAGGGGTGCTCTCGGGTCGTTACAGAAAGGTTGAGCAAAGCATCAGAGAGGATGTTATGAAAGCAATGAAGGACGTTCAGTACACCTCAGACATTGTGGGGTTGAATTATGAAGATTTGTGTCGTCATCCACATTTGGAGCTTCCAAAAGGTTTTAAAGTACCAAAGTTTGATACATTTAGTGGAGTTGAGAATCCTTTAACTCATTTGAGGGCTTATTGTGATCAACTCATCAGAGTTGGGAAAGATGAGGCTTTGTTAATACGACACTTTAGTTGAAGTCTAAAAGGAGAAGCTTTGGAATGGTTTATTTCTAAAGAAATCAAGCAGTGTCCAAGTTGGAACACTTTGGCTAAGGACTTCATTGAAAGGTTTGATTACAATGTAGAATTCACCCCTGATCGATACTCTTTGGAGAGAATCAAACAGAATTCTACTGAAAGCTACCAAGAATATGCCTATCGTTGAAGAAGAGAGGCTGCAAGGTTAGGCCTCTCATGACCGAGAAAGAAATTATTGAAGTCTTCGTGCTCATTTAAGAGCCGAAGTACTACAATAGGATGTTGCTCATTTTAGGAGGAAAGTTCAGTAAGATAGTCAAAATTGGTGAAGCTATTGAAGACGGTCTCTCAAGACCGGAAAAATCAGCTGAATGACTCCCCAAGATGAATCCTCGAGACCATTGAGAAAGAAGAGGGAAGATGTTTCCTTTATCTCATTTGAATCGAGCCAAAAATCAAAGAGGCATGTTGGTCTCAATGTTTGAAAGTCTTTACCATCCAAAACCTACCCTTTAGCTCCACAAATTCCTTACCCCATCAAACCAAATTACCAAACTCCACCACCAAATCATCTAACTTACCAAGCTCCATTGCCAAATTACCCAAATGCTCAATCAAGTTACCAAGATGCATTTCCAAATTACCCAAATTCCCCTCATAGCTACCAAGATCCACAATACTAAAATTTACAAACACCAGTACCTACTCACAAAATCCTCCCAGTTACCACCAAGTACCTCCATTTTCACGAAATAATTACAATCTTTCTTGTCCGAAGTTTTTGAAGAAACATTCTCGAGTTTTTACTCCTTTGGTTGAAAGTTGAACCCAACTCTTTGAGAGATTGAAAGTGGCTGGTCTGATACGAACAATTGATCCAAAAAATGTCAATGTCAATTCCAGACTTTACAGGCCCGATCTTCATTGTGCTTACCATTCAAGAGGTGCTGGACATACCACTGAGGATTGCATCAACTTAAAGCATAAAATTTAAACTGTCACTTCCAATGCCAATGGTGATTCACTGTGGAATCGTGGAGGATTCACTATTAACATGATTGACCCAAAGTCTCAAGCACCTCCTCGTCAAAACGCCCCATATCATTGTCAAATGCCTCCCTCTCAGCAAGGCAATTATGACCCCTCTCGTCCATGGCTTGAGAAGAAACTTCCTCAAAATTTTACTCCTCTCATTGAAAGTCGGACGAAGTTGTTTGAGCAATTGAATGTGGCATGTATTATTCATCCGGTCAAGCCCAAGCCAGTCGATACTAGCTCTAGATTTTACCAAGTCGATCGAAGGTGTGCGTATCATTCCAATAGTGTTGGGCATGATACTGAAGTCTGTATTAATTTGAAGCACATGATCCAGAACTTGATCGACCAAAAAGTGGCCAGGACCGTTGTACCTAGTGTCAATAGTAATCCTCTGCAAAACCATGGAGACGTCACTAAATATATGATAGAGATGGAGGATGAGTGGTTCATGGTAAAGGTGATAGTTCCGGCTGGTCCTGACAACCTTGAGAAAGTTGTAGTTTCTCCGAGTATAAGTGAAAAACTCAATTTTACGAGTATGACACCCCATCAAGCTTTTGCTTCTGTGTCAAGAGAGGGTTAGAACAAGAAGGGGATTAATCATGTTCCATCAAAGTCTTTGTCTCATTTACGCCAATCCTTTCTAGTAGAGGAATATGCCAATGATGACGGTTTTGGAGAAGGAATTGGGGATCTTTTTTAAGGAGGTGATGTTGTGCCCAAGAAGATGATCGAGACACCAAGCATACGAGATGTCAAGCCAATGGAGCAAGTTCTTAATTGGACTTCCACTCCGCTCTTGATTCCTTGTTCATCTTGATAGACAAAGATGAATCTTATGTTGTTTCTAAAATCGGGGGTAGTCCGAATGAGGCCCGGAACCCACATTTTATGTTATTTTACCTAATTATGTTTTAATTTCCCTCGTTATGTTTTGAAAAAAGGCAAAATGGCTCATGGTCATAGCAAAAGTTCGTATTTCCTTATTTTCATTGAAGGCCTCTTCTATTGCGAAAAATTATTTTGCTTGCTTTGATTTTTTCTATCTAACAGTCTTTGTTTTTGTTTCATTAAAAATAATTTTTTAAATCTATCAATATCATGTCATGTCACAAGTTGAATGAACAAAATGAGGTAGATGAAGATGAGTTTGAAGAGTATGACAAGTAAATCATGATATTCGAACACCTTGTCAAAGATTTGAAACAGTTTGAGACTCCGAGTAAGTCGAATCTGGATGAGACAGAAATCGTAAATCTAGAAAAGGGTGATTCTGTCAAAGAAGTCAGAATCAGGTCGATGTGACAGAAGTTCGAAAAAGAGAACTCAACAGTTCACTTGGAAATAAATCGATGCATTTGTTTGATCACATGTCGTGGTTAAACATAGACATTCATCTCAAGTTGCCAATCGACTCAGATGCTATCAAGAGCTATTATATTGGATGATTCAGAGTTTCCTTTTTTTTCTTGTAATCGCATCGTTTGTTTGTAACTGTCTTATGTTCTGTAGTTAGAAAATTATCTTTTGTAATGAACTATGTCTGAACTGAATTCTCAAGAATGAGATACGTAGGTGGCCTATGTCGGCCTCGGTCACCCCTTTTAGTGTTTCCTTTTGTATTTGAACTACGTTTTACCTGAATTCTCAAGAATGAGATACGTAAGCGGCCTATGTCGGCCTCGGTCGTTCCCTTATCAAAATTTCATATTTTTGTTAATCCTTTAGTGGGGCAACTACGTTTGACCTGATTCCTGCATCAACGGGATACGTAGGCGCCATAACGGTTCGGTCATATCTCCCCTAAAATTTCTATTTTCATTTATAATAGAAACTGGACAAAAGTTTTGAGAGGGACTCAAAAATTCTCAAGAAGAGGATCTCTACAACAAGTCAGGACTGAAGATACATTTAGAATCGCAACTGGGACAGAATTTTTTAGAGGGTCTCAAAAATTCTACAAGTCATATATCAACAGTTCGAGATATCCCAAGACATCTAACTGGGACAACATTTTTGAGGATGACCTCAAAAATTCCTTGAAGCATATTAGAAGTTTAAAGCTAACTTCAAATGATCTCTGGCATTGTCAAAGTTCATAGTCAACTGCAGCAATCTCCGACACCTTTGGATTTCAGAGTCAACTGCAAAACCTTTCAATTATAGCAGATTTCAGGAGGATCGTGTCAGAAATTTCCCAAGCATTAAGGATTTTTGAATTCTCCAGATACACCGAAGTTTCGAACCAATGACGTTCATTTAAGTTATGCATGACATGACATTTGACAGTGACATTTCCCAAGTTGATTTTTGAAAATCTTTTTTTTACGATTTGATATGTCAAACATTTCGTATAATTTCATCTTATGTCTATCGAGAAGCAAGAGATCAAGTGATCAACCGAAGATAGCAAGACAAGGAGCAAGTGACTGTAGAACTCAACACAGATCCATTTGTTTTAAAAACTATTTTTTTTCTATGGATGCAGGTCTATAAGTTTGCCTCAAGATCATCATATTCCTCTATTCAATGAATATGGAGAAGTCAAAAGGGCGAGGACCTCCCCAAAATTGACAACTTTTCTATGGATGCAGGAAAGTCATTGAAGTTTTTCAGAAGAAAAGAAACAGTTCAAAATACGAGCAACAACACCTCGTTCAAATTCCCAGCAAAACATGAGTCACAATGAGTACAAATGTTCAAATATGAACAAGTGAAAACATCATTTTCAACATGTATAAGCATCTACAATGACATCAAATTACATTTTTCAACATCAAGAACATTTGAAGAAAATTCACAAATCGCGTCAATATCAGACGCGGTAATGTGAAACCCTCCTAGAGGGACATTTCTATAGTATTATCAAATGAGATAATACGACCACCAAGAGGGACATTTCTACAATATTATCAAATAAGATAGTACCACCACCCATAAGGACATCATCATCATTTTATCAATGAAGAATCATCATCCTATCAATGGAGCATCAACATTATCTTGTCAATGGATCAACATCATCCTACCAATGGATCATCAACGAAGTATCATCATACTATCAATGGAGCATCAACATCATCCCGTCGATGGATCATCAATCATTATCCTATCAATGGAGCATTGACATCATCATCCTATCATGTAGCAGCATTATCCTACCAATGGATCATCATCATCCTATCTATGAAACATCGTCATCCACATCATATCAAGTCACTATCTACTGCGTCAAAACCGATGGAGGCTGACGTCAGAACATTTATAGGAAAGAACATGTGATGAATATGGGAAAACATATTACTTCTCTATTTGAATTACGGTTTCTACTAACAGGTTTATTTCATTCTTTGTTGAGAGCGTCCAAGAAGATGAATTCTCAAATCAAACCACAGGTGCAGATGACATAAAAAAAGATGCAGCATAACGTGGAACTTTTCCTTAGCGCAAGCTGAGGAGCGAATATTCATCAAGCCATCCACCTCGTTACAGTTGAATAATCATTGAGCCATCCATCTCGTTACAGTTGGAATATTATCAAGCCGTCCACATCGTTACAGTTGGAACATTATCAAGCCATCCACCTCGTTATAGTTGGATATTCATCGAGCCATCTACCTCTTTACAGTTGGAAAATCACTGAGCCATCCACCTCATTACAATTGGATAATCACAAGCCATCCACCTCGTTACAGTTGGATATTCATCGAGCCATCCATTTCGTTACAGTTGGACATTCACCGAGTAATCCACCTCGTTACAGATGGATAATCATTGAGTCATCCACCTCGTTACAGTTGGATCATTATCAAGCCATTTGGCTCTCTGCATACACCATCGGAGTTGCGATACACAAAACAAGCAATGACATCTCCAAATCTTCAGTAAATCATGAGTTGTAATGGACATACGGTGTTCGAAAGCGGTATCCATTATCTTTTAACATTTCTTTATTTTCTCATCTAGTTGAAAAGAATGTTTATGCCTATCCATTAAGATATATTCATTTGTTATATGAATGATCTTTCTTTATTTTTTGATTCAAGTCGCTAGCTAAAGCGGCGCAACGTCTACTAATTATTTACTTGAGTGTGCAAACATATATTGAACATACCTATATGTCATCTTTCAAAGCAAGAGTGACTTTAAAACACCAAGACAATAGTGTATTCACAGAAACTTGCAAGAAGATAACTAAAATGTATCGTAACAGATGCTACCACTGTTTTCAAATACAGTTTCTACTAACAATTTTGTTTCAGTCTTTGTCGAGAGCATCCAAGAGGATGAATTCTCAAATCAAACTACAGGTGCGGACGACATCAACAAGGATGTAGCACAACGTGGAACTTTTTCTTAGCAGCGAACTGGAACATAGTCCGAAGAGGAGTATCAAACTCTTAGGACACGAGCTGAGGAGCGACTTCCACCACAATCAAACCACACCCCTATCAGAAGGCACGTGGAATTTTCTTGGGATTTATCGGTTTCAATTTCGCATCCAAAAATTTTTGGTTTTCACCAGGAGCAACTTTCCAATCCGAGTGACAATACACCAAGAGTTTTGGAAATTATGTTTGTGTAAGTTCTTACTTATGGGTGTGAAGTGCACCACATTCATGGCTAAGAGGTTGCAAGCCTCTTTTTCATACTCGACTTATTTGTCACTCCGCCAGAACCAAACGTTATCTAGCAAAATAGATTTCCTTGTCAATCGATCGAGTCGAACAACAAATAGCCTGATTCTTTGGGCTGAAAGATATGTAAGCGGGCTCAATTTTGAAAACTCTGATGTACTCTAACATTCTCTTTTGAATCTCATTCTCGAGCATTCGTGTCTCTCCATAATTCGATGTTCAAATAACTTTTGAATTCTTTCAAAATGGTGCATTAAATCAAGCGTATCGAACATAAAGTGGCATGAATTCTCATATAGCCTGAGATATGTAGGAAACCCGATTTCGGGGTTCGGCCATAATTCTTAACGTCCGTACCAAAATTCCTTTCCTAAAAAGGAAGATGTGGTCGGTCAAAATTGGATTCGTCAATTTCATTTTCCTCGAATTTCTTTCATCAATCCAAGTCAAACGAGGAACAATTGTTGACACCCAATTTTGGACCTCCACAATATATATTAATCACCAAGCTTCTCAAATTCCAAACGATTTGAAATAATTAGTTTTTATAAAGTTCAAAATATTTTTCAAGTTACTTTTAATTAATTTTATCCTTTTTTATAAATTTCAAATAATAAGTATGATTTTATATATAATTATGCATATAATTAGTATATTTTTTAATATTCGAAAATCATCTCAAAAGATTTTACGTTTTAGTTGAATATCTTATTAATTTAGTTTAACTTAAATTATGGTTATAATTTTAAAATTAACTATTTTATAATCAAATTAATTATTTTATTTTTATAAAATTAAGAAGCTCGTTAGTTAATAATACTAATTCGTCTTATTTAATTTTTAGTCGATTTCACCAATTAAATTCAAATTGGCTAAGTTTGCAATCTAATTGGTCCCTTTTTACACCAAGTTTTGGGCCTTACTTTTAATTTCAGCAACCCATTCCTAACCAATTCCAACTCACCAGTCCACTCTCTTTATTCCCCGACCTAGTCCCAACTATTACAACAATACCCGGCCCAATTCCCTTATTCTCTCTATTTGTTTACTTCTTTTGTTACATTAAGTTGTTAATAGCATGTTGTCTCTCTGTCGTTACTGTTCGAATTTCGGGCTATGGATGATGTCTCTCTGTTCGTTTATCTTGCTATTTTCGGATGTGGTTACTTCTTTATGTTGTTTCCAAATTCTAGTGCTATAACTAGTCTCAAAAAATGTTCACTTGTCTTAATTCTGCTCTATCTGTTGTGAATTTGTATTAATAGTCGATGTTTGACATGGTATCACTTTCTCTTTGATTTGAGCTAAATGTAGAAATTAGCATATATAGTCATTTGAGCTTACTTTTGTGTTTCCATTATTCCTCATTTTAAATGTGTTTACTGAACAAACAAGCATGAGCCTACTAATTATCAGGAGATTTGTTCTTTTCAGTCTTCAAAATGGCTTGTTATCTGTTAGCTCTGTCTCATTATTGTGCCTGTTTGATGTTAAATTGGGGTTCTGTAGCGAAAGCAATAAGTCGAAAACGATTTGGCTTAGTTTGTTATATTTGGAGTTCAAATGGTCATGCACTGCCTGTTCCTGATTTAGTCCCATAAAATCCAATTTCTTGTTAAGTCACCAGGGTATAACTCATGCTTAGATTGTCGAATTCAGAAATATAGATTGTTCCATGATGGTTTTTGTTGTTACTGCTAAAGGGTGTTTACTTTCACTACTCATCTCGTGTTTCGAGTTTGTTGGGTTTACTTACATAGTCTCAAAGGTCAGCTTGTGATCCTCCTCTCCCTAGTCTGTCGAGCATGCCTTAATCTATCTAGATGTTTGCCAGAGTTGTTCATTTATGCCTAAATCAGCAGGTTGCCTTCTTAGTTCAAATGCATGCTCGTGTATGGATAATGTAGTAGGGCGTAATATGATATCTTATTATATCTTGTTACTACCTCTTCATTGATTGCCAGAAATGCAAGTGTTTGGCTCTTTAAAATTAATTAGTTCAAAGTTGCATCCCTTTATTCATTTACAGTTAAGTTATAGGTTTTAATAGTCTTAGTTAGATATGCTTAAATGATAATTTTCCTTCTTAGTCTTCTTGCCTTTATGCACTTCGTTAATATTATATCTTTCCATCTAGTTAGGAAGTTTCTTTAATCGAATGGTATATCTTAGTAGTAATTACTAGCTGCAATTATCTCTTTTCTTTGGATATAAGCTCCTTACCCTTTTCTGTTTAGAAGTGTATTGGTTTCATAATCATGCTTATCTCTTGAAATGATTCATGCATTTATCTCCATTTCTTTTAGTTATTAGTTTAACCATTTGTTCGTTGGACGTTTATCTCTTTCGTAATTCTTTTCTTTCATTTTGTTGCATGTGGAAATCTATCCGAGTTCACCATGAACTCATATTCCCCTTCCTCACATTTCGAGGAAGCCATAGAGGCTTAAATCACTTCCTTCTGAGTCAACCAGCCTTTGGAATCAAGGAAACGGACCCCAAAAAATTGACTAACATGAATTGGAGCTAATCTGGGATCGTACACACCTAGTGTAGATGAAAATCGAGAAATGGGCCTGAAGGCCTCCAAATTCCAGAAGTTGTATTTTGTTACTTTTGGGCCTAAGCTGACTTATTTATTATTATCTTGTTAGAGTTTAGGACAGGTGGAAAATGGGCCCAAGGCCCAAAGAAATAAAATTCAAAATTCAGTCTAGGACAGATACAAAAGTTGTTAAGAATTGGGCCTTTGGCCTAAAACGAAAAATAGGTCCAAGTACTGGCCCAGGCGGACAGATCCAGACTTGGGCCCAAATCTTCTTTCACTATCTCATTTATTTGCTATTAGGTGTTTTATGTGTTTATTTGATTTTAAGGTTTCCTAATCAATTCCCCAAAAGATAGTCACTTCGGGATTTTCTAAAGACTAAAATCATGCTTATTTTTCTACTTAAATTACTTTCAAATATTTTTAATATTTCTCTCTCCCCTAAAAATGATTTTAAGTTTTAATTGCTTATTCCCTCTATTTAATCAACTATGTGTATTTTCTTAAAACCGTTTAGCCAAATAGTTAATTATCGGATAACCGCGTGTTAGCGGACATTTCGGGTGCTTTAAAACCCTTCCCGAAATGCTAATATGAACCCCAAATCCTTTAAATATTTTCAAAATATTTCTATTTTAGTGTTTTGGGAAAAAATAGTTTTCTTGATTTTACTTTAAAAAATAAGTGGCGACTCTTAAAACCAGTTTTTTTAAATAAAATAACAAATATGTATCGATAAGTACAATTTAAGAACGAAATATAAAAGTATATAAATATATACAAATTAATATATACTAATAAGATTTGTACAAATATCTGACTTTATTCAGATTTGTTTTGTTCTATTAAATCAGAGACATCATCGTTGGTTTTTTGACTCATTGCTATTAGAATAAATTTCCTTTACTTGGATCTAAACTCTTTATTTGATAATTTTTTGCATAACGATTGGATTGTTTCTGTGCTTGGATCTAAAATCTTGATTCAACCTCTTTTCGACAATTGCTCTATATTTTGCAAATTACTCTGCAACACTAATTATTTTCCGTCGCTAGCAACCCCATGTGCCACAATCATTAACCATATTGGTATTCTAAAATAGACCGCATAAGTCGTGTAACTTTTAAAATGAAGATTCAAAATGTAATTTTATAAAGTGAAAATTTTATAAATGACATTTATTAGACTAATATTTTCAAGTTATAATAGTAGAATAAAACTTTCAAGTTGTAACAATAAAAAATTTCAGGTTGTAGCATCTTATTAAAAAAATGTGTTTTAAAGTAATTGTAAAAAATCAGTTTTGAAAAAAAATAAAAAGATAAAAAAGGATAAAAAAGGATAAAAAATCAAATTTGAAAAAAATAAGAAGATAAAAAATGGATAAAGGTGTATTAATTAATTTTGAATTCCTTGATGATAATTGTTAATTGGCATAAATTTAGGAGATTCAAACAAATTAGGAATATTTATTTTCCTTATTTCACTCAAATCTGTTAACATTAATTAAAAAATAAGATTTTATTCATTTTGTTCAAACGTTTTTCTCTCTTCGTTTTTTTCATAATTTGGCGTCACTCACGAGTAGATCCAAAATTTTTTGGTTGAATAATCTTCATTTGTTGTAATGGACGGCTTCTTTCTTTACGATTTATTGTTTGTATTTGTATATTACTGAAACGTAAAAAAAAAAAATCTGTAAATGACAATTTTTTGATTTTGTTTATGTATACTAGATTTAAGTTGTGATGTTTTTTGTATGAACATTATTTTGTTCATAATACGTAATTTTTTTTGTGAAACTGGAGTTAACGTTGGTACGATTGTTTTTGTTATTTATTTATTTTGGTTATTTTGTATACTGTTTATACCATGGATTTGTGCGATATTGGATTAATATCTGAATTATTTGAGTATAAGTGTATGGATTATTAATAGTATTAGTGTTATAAAGTTATGAAGTTTGTGACATAAAAATGTATGAAATGTGTTTAATGGTATGAAATGTGTTGTAACATTGTTATGAAACTGGTATTTTTTTAGTCAATTTGATAATAATAATAATGAGATGGATTCGGTATGCAGTTTAAAATTATAATATGGGATATTGTTTTTTTTCTTCTGAAAATATAAATAAAATGTGTAGGTTGGAATGAATTTGATAGTGTATTTGGAATGATACTGGTATGAATAATTATTCACTATTGTGTAAAAAATAGGATTAAGAAGTTTGATGATTTGTATGAAATTTGAATATAAATACAACACATGTTTTACTTATGTGTTATATAAAACTGACTGTGATTTCGTAATGAAACAGGGAAATATCCTACGCCAAAACAATGATGTCGTCAAGTGGGTCACAACAGGAAGACATGTTCAAACTATCCTGCGCCAAAACAATGATAGTTTATTTGTTTAAACTATACAAAAAATTTATTTTATTTTGTCTTTTAGATTCATGTTTTGTTTTGATTGTGACAATGTATTCATTGTTTTTCAATAATATTTATTGACAATGCATATAAAATATATACAGAATTGATATCAAATGCATTCCAGCTAAGTGTTTAATATATTGTTCATGTTTTATACAAGATTCATTCAGTAATCATACCTATTGCATACTGCTGGAAATCAAATTCATGCCAGTTTAATATATAAGGTATTGTTCATATTAGTGAACATTATATAAGGTAATTATGGTATGCATTTGATATCCATTTGGTATGCAACTGAATAGCCATTGATATTATTTAATGTAATTTAGCATGAGTATTAATTTTGTATCCAACTGGTGTCCTACTCTTAACAAAATAAAACAAGATGTAATTGATGTTGGTGCAAAATTTAATGATCGTTGTTTTAAATTGTCAGATTCATTTCTTCTGGTATTTATACAGATTGTATATCAACTTCATTGATAATATAAAACAAGATGTAATTGAGGTTGTTACAAATACAATGATCACTATTTTACATTGGCATAATCATTTCTTCAAGGTATTTATACAGGTTGGATACCAACTTCATTCATTTTTATTTTTTTATTTTTTGTGATAGAATATGAAGTAAAAAAAATCAATCATGTACGAATTTGAATGCCAAAAGTATACGGTTTGGATATCAATTATAAGACAGAGTTAGTTCATGAACTCTAGGTGTTCGTTTTGTTTCAGTTAATAAGACACTGTTAGTTCATGAACTCTAAATGTTGAATTCAATTGGTATGCAGTTTGTATATAACTGTTATCCCAAAAATTATTATACTCAATGTGTAATTTATCTTTAGAATGGGGTATCCAATTGGTATGCAGTCTGTATATAACTAGTATCCTGAAATTATAATAGTCAATATGTAATTCATATGTAGTTGGTATCTGACTGGAAGAAAACAGTGGATATTATATATCATCAAATACTTAAAATTGTACAAACACAAAAATATCGTCCAAATTTTTTTAAAAAAAAATTGTAATTCTAAAAAGTCTAAGCTGCAATTAACTATCTCAAATTAGATCTCTGTGGTCTTGGTGTAGGATAATTGCTAGTATTCGGAGCATGTTCTTTTACTATGCGAGGTCCACCAAATTTTCTAGCAACAGTTTCAGTTATTTCACTCTCACTGATCGCGTCATCATCGTTCTTTGTTTTTCCATAATGTCATATGATTGTGCCATACCTTTGACGATGGTACTTTGCATCGATATCAACGGAACGCATATCAAAAACTCCATTACTGATGTATTCAGCAAATAGACATGTGTACAAACCACAATCACTCGGAA
This sequence comes from Solanum verrucosum, assembly GCF_900185275.1. NCBI lineage: Eukaryota > Viridiplantae > Streptophyta > Magnoliopsida > Solanales > Solanaceae > Solanum > Solanum verrucosum. The sequence goes on from NW_026020200.1 coordinate 1,460,269, forward strand.
AAAAAATGAAAGAAAAATAATTTTAAGAAATAAATTGAGTTAACTTTTCATTCCACATATTATTCATGTTTCATTTCACATTCATATACATAAATTTTAGTAATACATCATACCATATTTGAAAAAAAATTCACACCAATATTATTGAAACATCGTACCATATTCATGTACACTGTGGCATTTAACAAACTACTTTCATAAATTTATCCAACTACAATCAAAATAATTTTCAAAACAACATCTAATATCAATTTATACAAATTTCATACCAATGTTAAAAATTGAAATACATTAGTGGAGAAATTGAAAAATAAACCTTCCTTTTAGGAAAAATACCAATTTCATAGCAATATTAGTCATAATTCATACAAATAAGAGTAATTTAACAAATTGCACTAAAATCACCTAATTGGGCTACTGATATCAAACGAATTTAATACCAATGTCAAAACACATTTCATACCAGTTGCATATCAATATTAAATCACTTTTCATGCCATATTCATAAATCACATATTAAAGTCAGATTCATATCAATATTATTCACATTTCGTACAAGTTTCACACCAATACAAGTTTCGTACCAACAATACGCATAATATAATATTTTTAACAAAAACACCCACTAATTTGAGTAATTTGAAAATAAATTAACTATAATACTTATCCTAACCATTTTTTTGCCTTTTTTGGATATTGGGATTTCTGAGTCCTCCTTCGTTGTTGCTCTTCTTCTTGATGGTTTTGAAGACGGACCAATTTCGACATTTGTTGCTTTTTTTGATTTTTTATTTTTTATCTCACTTACGAAATTCGAATCTGAATCAGAATGTGACAAGTTTATTAACTGCTTTCCCCACATTCTTAGTGTGTAGATCTCCTCCCATCATTGAATCATATACATGTGGAAGAGTTTGCTGATTTTCTTTTTGAATGAAGAAGACGAACGTTGAATATGGTGAGAAAGAAAAAAATAGTTCTCTGTAAAAGAGGAACGTGGGGGTGGGGTGGGGGTAGGGGTGTGGGGTTTGCGTATGGGTAAACGAGGAAGGTGGGGGTGTGGGTGGGGGGTTGTCGTGTGAAAACTAGAAATTTTTTCGCCTAAAATGGTGTAAGAGATAATGATAATTGATTCTCAAATATTAATGTTATTCCTAAAATGGTGTAAGAGATAATGACAATGTAAAAAAGGAAGATGAATCAATGTAAATCCGGCGTGTAACTGTCAAAAAGTAACAGGAATCAATGTAAATCCCTATAATTGTATAAGAGATAATTATGGTGTATTCTTTATTTAAATAATATAATAATAATATAAAAATATTAATTATTTAATAAATTAAAATTTAATTGATTTATAAATAAATAGTGATATGTTATAACCCGTAATTAAACTGTTATAAGCAAGAATTTTTTAAAAGTAGATTTAAAACCCATAATATTATCTCTTAAATGTGTATGTGGAGTGAATTTTCCTTTTATAAAAGAGTTAGGCTAACAAAAATTGTATACAAACAAAAAAACTAAAAAAAAGTTTGAAACAGGTTTGGGCGGTTACTGCCAAGTGTTGAAAAAAAGTTGAAACATATTGAAACTTGAATTGTGATGTCACGATTAGGAGGGGCAGAAATTAAATTCAAAATTCAAAATTGATTTGAATGAGAGATTTAGGAGAAAATTAGTGAGTGGAGAGTGGAGAGTGGAGAGAGGAGAGAGGAGAGGTAAAATTAAATTTGTATAAAAATGTATACAAATCCGCCAAGTGTATCTTTTGTATTCAGATACAAACTATATGTGGGTGCCGTAATTAAAAGAAAATTTTATTAAACTATACCCACAAATCATAATTTTGCTAAACTATAACTTCATTCACTAGTATACTACTAATGTTTACCATTACGCGTAATTTTCTCTTTTCTATAAGTAATCAAAAAACATTACACCAGTGTCAAATGACCGAAAGTCAGAACAAAAAAAGTATCAAAAAATAAAGCGATGATAGGTTAGGCCCAAAATATCCATCCCTAGGACATGGATAAGGGGGAAAGGATTTCCTAATTGTGTCTCCATCTTTTTTCGCTCAAACCCTTTATACATCTGGATAATGTTGTCCCCAGCATATAGTTGAAATCTTTGCATGTTCTATTTGCTTCTCTGGGTTTAACACTCGTGTTCCTCTATTTAATGTGTCTTTTAGATCAACGTTCAAAAGTAAGTGTCTCACCTCTTCTCTTTTTTTCTTGTTTTGAAGCTCAATTCTGACAGTCACTTCTCCCTCTTTGGCATTAGCTATGTTCTCTGGTAGATAGGATTGCGCTATACCCTGTAGGTCTGAAGAGGGGCTCTATCATATGAAACTGTATTTGTACTCTGTGTAAATTCCTACTCCTTCGTGTTTTCCTCCTTCCTTTCCAATTTATCTCTAACATTGTGTGTCACGACCCAAAAATGGACGTGATGGCACTTGTCTATCCCCACCAAGACATGTTAGCCTCAACCCAACAAGACGAAAGAAATTCGAAAAGTAAGCAAGAATAACATAAGACCGGACACTTATTCATTTTAATATAATTCCAAAACCTTGTTGTCACATGTACAAGCCATTAATGTATAAAGTGCATAATCAAAAGATAATTATATGTCTCAATGTCTTTGTTTCTCAAATATAACAAGGCATAAAATAAGGAACAAGAAGGCCTGTCGGAATGACAAACATCTACCTCTCAATGTATCCTCAGAAAGCCTCGGATATAACTAGAGGAAGAGCAATCACATGGATCCAGAACCTACATAAGAGTAGAATCAAGGAGTGAGTACGAATCAACACAGTACTCAGCAAGTAACCAAATATACAAGACAAAACTAGCTAGAATATGAGTACTCCTTTCATCTCAACCAAATCTCCTTAAACTACGACCTACATAGAAATCATCACAGTCTAACAGTTTCACAATACACAGTTCACAAGATTAATAGTTACAGTCCAATGGTCACAGTTCAACAACCAACAAGTATCAAGTATGAATTTCTCAAATGACAAGTAGATCAATCACAATCATCAAGTAGATCAATCACAAGCATCAACTTCATCAAATCACAATAATCAAACACTTGCCAAAACCATTCCTATAACACCCCGGAAAATTTTGAGCTAAAACTCAAACCATTCTTCGTTGTGAGTAAGATTTTTACCGAGGAATTTAAATTTTCTTAAGTGTTAAGATCACTAGATGTAGCACCTTGAGTTAAAAAAAGAACTGGTCACTAGATGTAGTACCTTGAGTTCCAAAAAGAACTAAAGAGAAATTCATTCAAGTCATTCATAAATTCTTTTAAGTTTTTGGTCAACTTCAAACGACTATAAATTTTAGCACATAATGAGTTAGGAGGCCCATATGATATCAAATGAAAGATCTCTGAGTCCTCTTTCCAACACCCCCGAGTTTTCTAAAATCCAAGTTCAGATGAGGGAGATATGCCCGTTTGAGTTCAACTTGTACAATTAAGGAAATTTACTTGAATTAATGAGGGGTATTTTGGTCTTTTTCTTACCTCCACTAGCCTAGCTCATTTTTCATATAAGTATATTATTAATTTGCGTTTATAGGGATGAAGAAGAAAACCACGAAAGATACAAAAGTAGAGAAAATTATGAATTTCTGAAGAAGATGATGTAGAGTCTTACAATAAAAGTATTGTTATAGTAATTTTATCTCTTTGGTTTTTCTTTCCTCTTCTGTATTTTCCATTTATGTACTTTATTGAAGAACTTAAAATATACTTTAAAATTCTTTTAATTGTAGCTCCTTAGATTCTCTTTTTTCTTAAAGTTATATTTAAAAACGTAATGGGAAGAGAATAAAATGATAAATAAGACAAATTAGAAGACTGAGAAAGAGAACTTGATAAAGAAATCTTTTTTTATATGTCTATAGTTGTACATACATAATTCATTAGGCAAAATTATGATTAGTTTTTGTCAATTTTTATTATGATAGCTTTTTGCAGCATCCTAAAACGAACACTATATACTTGAAGTTACTGTTTATTTGCATGCAAAAGTGCATTTCTAAATTTGATACTACGATTAGAAATATTTTAAAGAGCTAAAATTTGATAACTTATAAAAAAAAAGTGTCATTCAAGCAATGAATTAAAAAAAATTAACTACAAACTAGAGCATTTGTGTAATTCTTAAGAAAAAGTAAAGAAACTAAAAACATTATATCAATACTTTCATTTTAAAAAAAAAAAAAAGAAGAAAAGTAAGACAATATATAGGGTCATAAATTTATGTTTATATAAAATTAGAATGAAACAACACCTCTTTTAACTTTATATTAGAATACATCTTTTTAAATTAAGAATTTTTTATTTACTCTCACATTTTAATGCAATATTTAACTTATCTTTCTTGGTTTCTCCCTATTTCTATGTAACTAATGTAAGAATTAATTAAGAAAAAAATATAAGAATTAGTTCCTCAATTATCACTATTAACAACTTATCATTTTTCCTATTTCCTTACCATAGACAAGGTGATATGGCACCTCTCTTTACCAAAGATCTTATTATTATTTTTTGATAAATTTCACTATATTTTAATTTATTATTATTATTACTTTAAAAAGTGTCAATTACTACTCTCTCCATTCATTTATATATTCCTTTTTTTTTGTAAAAACTTAAATATCTCAAAATTTATTATGCCACTGATTCTTATTCTTTGTTGTAAATTCAAAGACTTAAATATTTATCACTCCAACCTTTCATTTCTCCATAAAGAATGAAAAAACTATATCTATCTATATATAATATAAAATTAGATATTAAAAAGTAATTTGACATCTCTCTTTGGCCAATGATTCAATTTATTTTTTCTCATTTTTATTGTTGTTGTGAATTTGTGATATTTCTATTTATTATTACTATTAAAAAATCTGTCAATTACTACCCCCTTCATTAATTTCTATTATTTATTGTAAGAATTTAAATATCTCAAACTTTACTACTCCACTTATTCCTATTCTTTATTGTAAATTTAAATACATAATATTTATCACTCAAATCTTTCATTTTCTACCAAAAGAAGGAAAATTTATCAAATTAGACTAGTCTAATGAAATATCTTTTCAAATAGCTTGAAAAAAAAACCCACCCCTTTAACGTTCTTAATTATGAGATTTCTCTTTTTATCTTAATTTTCAAAAATCTAAAAAATATTTACATAATTATTCAATTAAAGAATAAGATAATTACTCACCAAATAAATTTAAAAAAGAGAAGTTGTAACTCTACAAAAAGAATTCTCAACATTCATTTATATTTATTACATTTTCATGATGAACCATGATTAAAGTTAGAAATAAAAAAATATCGCACTAGCGAAAAAAATATATATATTTTTCAACTTTTTCCCTATTTTTCCATTTATTTTATTTGTTTATAAGAATAAAAGTCACAACTCTTATCATTTATTATCCTGACTTTTCATATTTTTTACTAAAAAACAAAACTCATCCACATATTGATTTATGAGATCATTGGTATTCACTTTTAACTTCATATTTATGTAGTGTTTGGTTTACAAAATTTATTTAGTTTTTATATAAAATTGATAATTGAAATCTCTTGTGTATTTATTATTTCTAGAGAAAAGACATAAAGTTACCACTAAAGTTGTTCCGAATTTTCATAAAGACACCTTAACTTAGAGGGCGTCCTATTACCCATCAAAAGTATTGAATATCTTTCTAAAAGGACCATTTTGACCCATTTTCTCTACTGTGAACAGACGTGTGGTGCTCACTCTTTTTATCAATTTAATTTAAATTAATTTCTTCAAACCCGACCCAAATCGTTTCAAAAAAGAAAACTCTTGATCTCCATTTTTCATTTCTTAGTTTCTCTCATCATTTTCTTAAATCATAGGCTTGTGGAAGATCATATCCTACAATTTTGATGTTTGTTGGTCAAATTTCTTGGAGAACTAGCGGAGTAAACAATGAATTGAAGATTCAAAGGTTAGAATAGTAACAATAGCAAATCGTTCAACTGCAAACTATGGGTATTATGGCGAAGAATAATTCGTTGAAATCGATAGTAGTGGTATTTGGAGCCATGTCATTTGAGTGGCTGGCGATTGGGCTTGTTTTCAAACCATGGCTTGATAAAACCAGAGCTTCAATGGACAAGTCTCGAAAACATCTTGCGACCCCGACGATGACACCGCCGGTCAAAGTTCAGAAGCTGGCAAGTCTCAGGTCGATGTTGATCCTCCCGAAAAAACAACTAATTCGAGAGTTTGGTTTGATATTTGGGTTCTCAAAACTAAATGAAATTAAGAAGAAATGAATCCTCAGACAACTTTAAATTAGCTTTTTCGATTGGAAATTAAAACAAATTCCTACCTTATTGAGTTGATTTCATCAGTTCATCATTGAGTACCTGTGACTCTTTTGTTGGGGAAGATGATGAATTTTAATGGAGTAGATAATTAATAAAGAAAATAACTTAAATATGACAGCTTTTAATTGGTTTTTGGCATTAAAAACGGACTTTCACGCGCATCATGTGCGTGTTCACAAACATAATGAGAAAATGGGTCAAAATGGTTCTTTTACAAAAATATTCAATACTTTTGTGGGGTGATAGGACGTCCTCAAAGTTAAGGTGTCTTTTTGAAAATTCGAAACAACTTCAGTGGTGATTTTATGTCTTTTCTCTTATTTCTAATGTAATGTTCTTACATAATAGTAATTAATTAGTAGATGTGTGAATTGAATATAACTTCTACTTCCTTTCTTGAATCTAGAATTACACTTTCTATACTTTTCATATGAAAGTTTTGTATGGATATATGAAAAGTTTAGGCTATTAATTTTATTAATTGCACTAATTGACATGCTCATATTTTAAAGTAATAATTGTGAAAAAGTTAAATTACAAGTAAGAGAAATTACATGAAATCTAAATTAGATAGTTAAATAAATTTATAAGCGTAAATAGTATTATATAAAGAAAGTTATTAGTAAAATATAATAAATAATTTAAAACAAAAAAAATAAAAATTCAAAGGGCCAACAACTTTTAGAATCTATATATCATATATCATATATTATACTAAAAGTGGGAAGTCACAAAAGTAAAAGTTGAAATACTATTTTACCCCTATCTTAATTCAAAATGTTATAAAACATCTAAGCAATTAAATATTGAATAATAATTATATCATATTATATTATATTAAATACTAAAACTAAAAAGGTGTTTCAAAAGACATTTTAAGAATGTCTCTTCATTCTCCAACATAACTTTTGAGCCTTCTACAGAATTCTAGGCAAACTTTTGGCTTATCATATTATCCTAAAAGTGGGAAGCCACAAAAGTAAAAGTTGAAATACTACTATTTTACCCCCTATCTTAATTCAAAATGTTATAAAATATCTAAGCAATTAAATATTAAATAATAATTATATCAAATTATATTAAATACTAAAAATGAAAAGATATTTTAAAAGACATTTTAAGAATGTCTCTCCATTCTCCAACATAACTTTTGAGCTTTTTACAAAATTCTAGGAAATTTTTGGCTTATAAATATCATGTTCATGAGGTAAACTCATTATTGACAAATACATAAGCTAATTCACCTTTCAAAGCTCGGAAGAAAAAAGAAACCGATTTCATCAATTATAGAAAATGCTTAAGCATGGAGATCGTCGATTAAGGTAGAAGGTTGTAGTGGAGTGTTCTCTTGCTTTTCGAAGGGTTTAGGCTTAGTGATGTCTGTCGTAGTAGTACTTTTATTCTTGTATTGTTTTGATTTTGCTTTCTACCACCAATTGTTTTTATGATGTTTCAGTTATTGCACTTTTTTTTTTGTTACTGTTTTCATAATAGTTGTTTTATTATATTATATTCTCTTCACTATCATTTTTGTTTTTCATATTGCTATACTCGACTCAAGTTGAGGGTCTTCTGAATTGAGGTAAGGTCTGTGCACACCCTACACTCCTAGACGGATGTCACGAGATATGTTATTATTATAAAAGAAATAGCTATAAAATTATAAAACAAATTTAAACGTTTGAGCTGAATTGATAAATGTAACGTTTGAGTTGAGTTGATAAATGTACATATATTTTGCTTTGTTAGCAAGTTTTGTCGAGAAATATGTTTATTCATCATGTTTGATCAGTGATAGAACCTGGTGAACCAGGACTACTGCTTGCCTTTCTTTTTGGAGCCTTATATTAATTATATAATTTTTAAGATTTCTTTTGTCTTTAAATTTCAATTCTCTAAGTTAATTTAGTATTTAGAGTTCGAGGTATTTACATGCATTTACAGTCATCTAGAGCATAAAATTCAATCGGCATATTTCTATATACCATTATGGGGCTATATGATATTGATTTTCTTCACGTATTTATTGCTAGATGGTAACTGTGTTTGTTCGTTTTTTCGAGTTTATTTCTATTCAGCAAATAAATAACTAAAGTAATAAATTACGGTAAACACAATACAAGTTCAAATTTTAAATGGTGTCTCTGTATCATAACAACAAATATTTTCTCAAGTGACATAGATTTTAAAATACATTTTTAATTTATTATTTTGTTACATATATTTTATAATAAAAGTTGAATATATATATATATATATATATATATATATATATATATATTTGTGTGTGTGTGTGAGAGAGAGAGAGAAGCAATGAATATGATGTCAAGCATTGCTGGTAAATTTGGTCTCTACTCTTGTCAGAAATAAGTATTATCTTATTCTGGAGAAAAATATGATGTGTACTTCGTTATACATAATTTGCAAATTATAGGATTTGTCAGTGCAATTACTTCCCTCTCATGGTCTGTACCTTTTGTTTTTCCTCTTTAAACTTGTAGCTTCTGAATTCCGAATATGGATAAGTTATTGATTCTATATTTATTTTCTATCTATAATCTATAGGAATAAAGTCTTATGAATGATGTGTATGTTATATTTTTCTTCTATTTTTTGTGTGTTTTTTCTCTATTAGACTTCACCTATCTAATTTTTATGAATTTTTTTTTATCATCATCGTAAGTTTGTATTGTTATTTGGCTCAAATTAGTCATTTGTGACTTTATTGAAAGTGTGTTAATTACTAAACAAAGTTTAAAAATTACCAATAATAGCTTCCACGGAATTGATTTACCGATGGTAGCTTCAAAGGAATTGATTTCAAACATTACAATGTGTCCCTCATTTGGTGTTTCTTGACACACATTAAAAAAATATTACCCACTTCACACGATTTGCATAAAAATTTAATTGTTCTAACGAATCAATAAAAATTCACATGATACACACATGCAACGCACGTGTTCAGAGACTAGTATATATATAAAGGAGAAACATAGAGAAGGTGATGATGTTGCACCTCTCTATGGCCTCCATTCATATTTGTCTCTCTTTTTTTACCCTTTTTTCCTTCAATATTTAATTATTTTATTTTTAATACCTCAAAAAGTCTTCACATTCAATTACTCAACTTTTCACTTACCACTATATATATATATATAATATCTTTAATAAAATAAGAAATAACTACCAATAAATAACTCACACCTCTTCAACTTATAATCTTAATAATATTCATAACTCGTTTTTTTAATCTTCATAACCCCCAAAATTAAATTTATTAGTTTATGACACCTTATGGTATTCCTCCTCTTTTTCTATATAAATTCATATTTTGTAGCAAGAAAAATTTCATTCAAAGTTATTCTTTCACTTCTCCATCACCATATCATACATTAGGGTGATGAAGAAATGCTAATCATCACATCATATGGTTGCTTTCAACAAAGTCGTAAAGAATCTATGGGTAAATATATTATTTTTTTAATTTGTTAAATTATGTAATAATTTATGTGATGTTATTTATTTTGTTTAGTCAATTTAACCAATCTTTAAAACTAAATTGAATAAACTCAATCCAAATAAAATCATGGAGTAACTAACAATTTCATAATATACTATATGTGCTTGTAGGGTGAAGAAGAAAGTTGAGGAAGATACAAAAGTAGAGAAAATTGTGAATTTTGGAAGAAGATAATGTAGAGTCTTACAATAAAATTATTATTATAGTAATTTTATCTTTTTAGTTTTTCTTTCATATTCTCTATATTTCATTTATGTACTTTAGTGAAGAACTTAAAATATAAAGATTTTTTTTCCTTTTCTTTTATATGACTATAGTCGTACATACATAATTCATTAGGTTAAATTATGGTTAGTTCTTCTGAATTTTTATTATGATAATTTTTTGCGACAGTCTAAAATGAATATTATGTACTCGATGTTACTATTTATTTGTATGCCGAAGTGCATTCCTAAATACGCACTAAGATTAGAAGCATTTTAAAGAGTGGAAATTTGATAACTTACAAAAAGAAAAAAAAAGGTTATCCAAGCAATGAATTAAAAAAAATTGACAACAAACTTGAGTATTTGTATAATTTTAATGAAAAACTAAAGAAACTATATGAAATACTTTCGTTTTCAAAAAAAAAAGAAAAAAGACAAAGATCCTATTTTTTTTTTGATAAATTTCACTATATTTTAATTTATTATTATTATTATTATTATTAAAAAGTGTCAATTATTACTCTCTCCATTTATTTCTATTATACATTGTAAAAACTTAAATGTCTCAAAATTTATTATTCTACTTATTTCTATTCTTTATTGTAAATTTAAAGGCCTAAGTATTTAACTCCAACCTTTCATTCTCCAAGAGGAATGAAAAATTTATATGTATCTCTCTCTCTCTCTCTCTCTCTCTCTATATATATATATATATATATTATAAAGCTAAAATATTTTTAAAAAAATGATTTGACACCTCTCAAAGCCAACGATCCTTATTTATTTATTTTTACTTTTTTATTGTTGTGATTTTCACTATATTTCTATTTATTATTACTATTAAAAAGTGTGTCAATTACTATTCCCTTCATTAATTTCTATTATTTAGTAAAAGAATTTAAATACCTCAAATTTTATTACTCCACTTATTCCTATTATTTATTGTAAATTTAAAGGCAAAACTATTTATCACTCAAATCTTTCATTTTCTCCTTAACGAATGAAAATTTATTAAAATAGAGTAGTCTAATGAAATATCATTTCAAATAGCTTGAAAAAAATTAAACCATCCCTTTAACTCCTAATTATGAGATTTCTCTTTTTATCTAATTTTCAGATTTAATAATCTGAAAAATATTTACAGAATTAGTCAATTAAAGAATAAGATAATTACTCACTAAGTAAATTTTAAAAATGGAAATGCGTAACTCTCCAAAAACAATTCTAACATTCATTTATATTTATTACGTTTCATGATGAACCCATGATTAAAGTTGACAGTAAAAAAATATTGCATTAGCGAAAAAAGATAATTTTTTCCCTATTTTCTTAATTATTTTATTAGTTTATAAGAATAAAAGTCACAATTATTATCGTTTATTGTCCAAATTTGTCACGACCCAAAAATGGACGTGATGACACTCGTCTTACCTCACCAAGACAAGTCAGCCTAAAACTCAACCATTACAATAAAATGTGGATTTTTTTATATAATAAACTCAAATATAGACCCAAAATCTGGTTGTCACGTGTACGAGCCTCTAAAGTATTACAATTGAATCAAAAGAAAAATACAAGTCTCATATGACATTGTTTCTAGAGTAGAACAAGATCATAAACAGGAGTAAGAAAGATCGTTGAGAAGACAAACAACTACCTCACGAATCTCCCAGAAGCCTTGGAAAAGAAGAGAATGACAAGTACCACAAAAATCCAGGCTCGTAACCTACAAAAATTTGTAGAAGCAAGGGGTAAGTACCAAACGACACGGTACTCAGCAAGTAAACCTCTAAACACGAGCTAAGGGAATAGAATACAAGTACTCCTTACACCCCAACCGAACCTTCACTACTACAATTTGTATAAAAATTAGCCCAACCTAACAGTTCACAATTTACAAGCACATATCTCAACAACAACATTCTAACAATTATATATTCTCAACAACAAGCTCAATATTTATCAATTACCACCTCCACAACTACAACCAGCTTAGTACCAGCCCAACATAACAGTTCACAGTTTACAAAGCACATAGCTCAACACAACACTTTAACAATTTCATATCCTCAACAACAATAATAGTTTCATATCCTCAACAACAACACTCTAACAATTGCATATCTTCAACAATAAGCCCAATATTCATCAGTCACAAGTTTCATAGAAAAGCACTCGCAAGATCAGCAACACACAAGATCAAGTTCACCAATAATAAAGAAGTGCAATGCAATGAAATGCAATGTCAAGTATAGTGATGCATGTCTGACCTAATGATACACACCCGCTGTCTCTCAGTCCGGGACCCATGAGGGACATATCTGTCCATGCATCCATCGCGGCACGCGATACGACCCTCGATAATAGTAACCATCGCGGCGCACGATACGTCCCTCGAAATATAGTATCCGTCGCGGCGCGCAACACGTCGCTCGAAATATAGTATCCATCGCGGCGCGCGATAAGTCCCTCGAAATGGTACATCCTCTTTATTTTCTTATTCTTTCTCAATCCACATAACACTTGTCACAACCATGTCTCAGAACAATGCAAATGACATGTTCACACAAATAATGAAGAGATGACCATTTTCATAACATTGCACAATTCACAACAACACAATCAGGATACAACATCAACAATGATTCAACAAGCCTTTCAAACAATTCTCAACACATCACACAAACAATTGATCACATTGCCTTTTATTATCCCTTTCTCATCATTAGAATTAATCAATGTGGACAAGTCAACCCATCACCAAGCCTCATTACCCTAAACACATATTACAAGGAAATACATGAATTCCATACACTTAACAAGGGTTTAGAAATCCACTTGCCTCAAATAATCGAACAACCACTCCGGGACTTGAGCCTTCCCTTTTTGTTGAACTTCCAACTCAAAGCAATCTAGTCAAATAATTAACCACAATAAGATTTCTAAACTAACAACACCCATGCTACTATAGGTCTAACCTAGACCCAAAAACTCATCCCAAATCTATAATCAAGTTCTTAAATCTCGATGCCAGTTAACATGTCAAACTCTTTCAATTTTCTCCAAATTTGATGCCTAGGGTTAAGTCCCAACTTCTCCAATATCATAAATCTAAGGATATTCACAAAATACAATACCCCTAATATTTAATTACCTATTTCAATATGTCAAAAATATAGTTTATAATGTGATAATTATGGAAAAACAAAAATCTGGAAAATATCAAAACTGGTTCGCTAACTCCTGAATCAACTGTAACCATTGAATCATTATTCCTAGTATTCACCATTTTCCTATCATTAGCCAATTACCATCGTTTCTCAATTCCAAAATTACTTTATACAGATATATACCAATTTTTTTATTCCATATCCCTTTTTTCCTCTTCAAAGCCAATATAAAGTAATACTAACAGTTATTATGATTACATAAATGACATTTGGCCGTAATGATCACATGATTGCACGAAATCCAATTCTAATCCACTGTAACTTATAAATATACATATAATTAATCAAGTTTGCAATTTGATTCCCTTCTTACTCTTTCTCACACATTATTATAATGATAATAATACTTATAACTACATTTGACCTCAATACACATTTTCAATTGCATAATTAATGAATTTATGAATGTTACCTGATCGTGAAGTGCAGTGGATGGTTTCCGCGCCAGTCGCCGCTATACGCAGGTAAGTCTCCATTTCTTTTCTTAAGTTATGAACCAAAAACTCTCAACCCTAATAATTTATTTTTCTACAAGGGTCAAGTGGTAATGGTATTAAAAAGAATTATAAACTTAACCCATAATTATTAACTAAAATTAGTTATTTAATAATTAACCGTCAATTAATTTACTCTAGTTAAATGAATATTCAAAATTTCCAAAAATGACCTTCTGGGTCATTACAAAATTTTTCATATTCTTTATTGAAAATCAAAACTCATCCACATATTGATATATGAAATCATTGATAATCGCTTTTAACTTCTTCATCTTTATGTAGTGTTTGGATTACATAATTTATTCAGTTTCTATACAAAATTGATATTTGAGCTCTCTTGTGTATTTATTATTTCTATTTTTTAATGTAAGTTTTAACAAAATATTAATTTTTATGACTTTCATATAAAAGTTTGTGTAGATATATAACAAAAAGGTTAGGCTATTAATTTTATCAATTAAACAAATTAATATGCTCATATTTTAAAGTAATAATTGTGAAAAATTTAAATTATAAGCAAGAAAACTTACATGAACTCTAAATTTATATAGTTATATAAATATATAAATGTAAATAGTATTATATAAAGGAAATTATTAGTGAAATAACATAAATAATTTAAAACACCCAAAAATGAGATAGCAACGTATATAAAATTGGCGCATAAAGAAATATGTCTTTGTATTGTTCCAAGGAAAAATTATAATTCTCTTCTTATTTTCTTGAAACGAATTTAATTCTATTTTTTTTTCTTTTATTGTTATTTTCTGTTTGATTTTTTCATTTTCATATATATATATATAGAAAAATATGACCGCGCGAAGCACGGTTTGCTTAACTAGTATTAAATATATGTAATGAACTTTAGGAATATATACAATGAACCTCCATTAAAATTTGGAAGAGTAAACAATCCTCCCTTGAGCACATTAACTCTCCATTTACTCAATGTAGTAATTGATTATCATTAATATTTAAACATGTAATTAACTAAATATTTATAATATTTTAATTTAATGTAGGAGTGAAATGGTATTTCAACTTTTAACTTTTTTTGTTCCCACTTTTAGTAAGATATGATGATATGATATAATGATATAATACTTGTCAATCCTAATATGTTTAAACAACAAAACAAATGATAAAATTAAACGAACTAATGTTCTTAAATTAATGACATCATCATAAATTTTAAAAAACAAATAAAAAATTATAGTACCCTTAATCATGAGGATAGAAGAAGTCAGTATTGTCGTTAGATAAATAATTTGCATTTGTTAAGACATCTGCTTTCTACTACCGAGTGATGATGCTTCTTGCCAACTTGACCATGCAAAATTTACCAGGTCTTACTTTATTACATATCCAAGTTAATGTTAATATAGTAGTTCAAAGATAGGTGGAAGTAACAGAAAAAGAGGTAAAGATTAGCAAAAGTAAATTACTGAGCTAGGAGAACTACTTCATTATGTCTTGATATTTTCTGGTGAGCGTAATGTCACGGACTTAGAGCCTCACTAAAGCTCCGTGCGCCATGACAGTTAGTGGAGGACTACACTGGTGGCCTCGTTTGAGGCTCGTGTGAAGTGTATGCGCGCAGGTGTGTGCTGGTGCAATATATATATATTATGGAATGAAAAGATGGTAAAGAGGTTAGCTAATAGCCAAAATTTATCTCATTAAGGCATACAGCCAATTAGTACATAAACCTCAACCATATCCAAACTCTTAACAGTGAAATGTAGAAATCACAGCAGCGTTACACTAATCTGGTGAAGGAAGAAAATTCCAATACATAAGAAGGCTCTGGTGATTGAACCCATTTACTCAAATTTGTAATGCTTGTCCACTTCTTCAGAAACATCCCAAGTGCAGCTCATTCCTTTGGGGAACTCAACCAAGTCGCCTGCGCCTATCTCAACAGCCTGATTAGAACCATCAGGGTAAACCTTCACCTTTCCCTTCAGCAAGTAACATGTCTCTTTGGCAGAGTATGTCCATGGGAATTTGCTAGGAGGACAACCCCACCTATTTCACAAATAAGTCTCTACTTAGGAACCAGAAAAAAACAAATAGGGTGCGAGTAAACAAATATGCAAAATGACAGTCAGATTAAACACAAGCCAACTTATTGAAGACACTGGATGAGCTACTAATACAGAATTACAGGATCGAAGGAGTAACGAAAGATAAACCACCCCTTTAAAACATGCTGCATGAGTTGATCAGAGTGAACAGCTAGTGAAGGTTAAATAAGTACCCCCATTTTAGCATAGTGCAAACTGTTTCTACGCATCGTAAATATCTTCTCTAGGTAAAAAAATGCTTCTAAGGCAAGTAATTGATGCAGAAATGGAAGGTTCAGGCTTTGCACTTTTAACAATCCCATTCCTACAATTTGGATGCTTAGCACAATTTAATGGGATGGTGCTGTTAAGGTGATAAACTTCTAGGCATCAGTCTGAATTGCAAACTATTATGCTTAGTTACTGCAGAAAACTGCTGTATTATCCCCTCGCCTCTTTAGTTTCCCCTCCCCTCTTTAGTTTTTTTCCCTTTGTTTATTTCTCTTCTATGTTAATTGAGTTTAATCCTATGAGAGAAGGGAAAATTTTCCTATTTTGCATAGCTAACAATTTTATATATCTACAAAGATCAGACAACTGTATGTAGACAAGCGAAAGATGCTTCACAAGTTTGAAACCGGAATACATTGATCCGGAATATTCAATGTCAATAAGACTTCAGGTGGACCAACAACCTGACATCCACAATTTATAGAAAACAGTTCTGCCCGCTTCAAGAATTTCGCAGAGCTGGAGAATGATAAAATGCCAAGAGTGTATTATGATGAGGAACACTACTTCAGAAAATTTCTTGGCTACCTACCTTTAGACATCAAGAAGAAAATCAAGGCAAAGCTTCTGTAGGTATTTAACTATACACAGGTTAGAGAGGCCAAATTATGATTTCAAGACGTGGGGCTAAAAGGAAATGTATCCTTTATGTTAGGATAATAAACTACAATTGAGTAAACAACATTTCATGAGATTAACATGCTCAGGTAAGTGCACTAAAACCACTGCCACCCAAAACCGCACTTTTAATTTAAACTATGACGCCTTCCTTGAGCTTATACATGCTTGCTGGAGCCTGAATTTGCTTTTCTACAATATACTCTACTTAAACATTTTTTTTCTCCCTGCAATGTTGATGATTAAGGTGTCACTTCATCCACCCTTGAGATCTTAGAAGTGGAGACCCAACATATAATTACGAACATACTAAAGGTGATTCGGAGCTCCCTGAGAGACATTGGGATTTTGGGTACTGTAGATGGATTACAGTTGAGGAGGTTAAAAGCCCTATTATGAAGATGAGCAGGGGAAGAGCAACCAGACCAGATGAGATCCCGATGGAGCTTTGGAAGAGCATAGATAGGGTAGGTGTGGAGTGGTTAACTGATTTGTTTAATGTCATTTTTAAGACAGGTAAAATGCCATAAGCATAGAGGTGGTGTACAATGGTTCCATTGTATAAGAACAGGGTGATATCCAAAAGTGTAAAAACTATAGGGGTATCAAGTTGTCAAGCCACACTTTGAAAATTTAAGAGAGAGTGGTGGAGTTGAGAGTAGGCGGGGTGTGTCTATTTTCGAGAACCAGCTTGGATTCATGCCGGGGGATCCACTACAGAAGCCATCAATCTTGTAAGGAGATGGGTGGAAAAATACAGAGAAAGGAAGAGAGACCTACATATATATGGTGTTCATCGACCTTGAAAAGGCCTAGGACAAGTCCCGAGGGGAATGCTCTGGAGATGCCTAGAGGCTAAAAGGGTACCGGTGGCTTACATTAGGGCGATAAAGGACATGTATAAGAGCTAAAACGCGAGTTAGAATGGTGGGAGGAGACTCGGGGCACTTTCCAGTAGAGGTGGGGTTGAACCAAGGATCAGCTCTTAGCCCGTTCCTATTTGCCTTGGTGATAGATGAATTGATGCGGTCCATTCAAGATGAGGTGCCTTAGTGTATGTTATTTGCAGATGTCATAATGTTGATTGATGAGATGTTCAATGGAGTTAATGCTAGGTTTGAGGTGTGGAGACAAATTTTGGAGTCTAAAGGGTGCAGGTTAAGCAAGACCAAACCAAAGTATTTGAAGTGCAAATTCAATGAAGCAATGCAAGAGGGTAAGTGAGGCTTGATACTCAGGCTATCACCAAGAAAGATAGTTTCAAGCATCTTGAGTCTATAATCCAGGAACGTGGAGACATCGACGATGATATCACACATTATATTGGTGCAACGCGGATGAAATAGAGGCTTGCATCCGGAGTCTTGTGTGCTAAGAAGGTACCACAAAAACTTAAAGATAAGTTTTATAGTGTAACACCTTGGACTTTGGAGAAGGTAAGGGAGGTTAACATGCAAGTCCTCAAACCCAAAATGGACCTGGAACCCTAAACAGTCTGTGTAGGGCATCACTAGCCATTTTAAGGGAAGTAGACCAACCGTTAAAAGGCTGTCAGGACCTGAGGGTCTCCCGGACAGATCCCTATACGGTCTTTGGTGACCTAAACGGACCATTTAGGGATCCATATAGGTCACCCGTCAGTTTTTAAGTTTGGGGTCATTTTGGTCTTTCCCCTATCTGTTTGGTACCTAAACTATGTCGTTCACCTAATTCCCAAAATTCCCTCCAAGTTCATCCCAAAATACTCTCAAAAGCTAAGGAAGAAAAAAACTAGGGTTTCACTTCAAGATTCTCAATTCACCATAGCTATTGGGCCTTGATCACTAAGGTATGTTAGTATTCACCTATGGAGTTCTTTTCCTCCATAGGTTCCTCAAAGATGTTCCAATTTTACAAGTTAGATTCTCAATTCAAAGTTAGGGTTTTATTCAATGTTCATGAGTTCTTTTCAATTATGATTCAATTGATTGTTTTCTATCTTCTTATACATGAATTGAAAAATTCACATGATTTTGAGTTGAATCCATATGAACCAATGCATGATCCATTCATTTTGACTATCAACACATGATGAAGCTTATGAACTATGAAATATGAATTTATGAAGATATGCATGTTTTTTTTTATGAAAGCAATGTTTATGACTTAAGTAAGCTTATAGATGAAGTTATCTATATGTTCTATGAAGCTTGGCCACATGACATGAATGATATCTAAATTTGCCATCAATGCTTTTGATTATTTTCGGTCAAACACATATGGAGACCCTTAAACTTGTCCTTAAATTTCATTTTGGCACTCCAACTCAACCTTGTTCCATTTTAACCCTTTAACTCCAATTTCTATGTTTCATTTAGGCACTTTTAAGTGATGTGGCAGAGTGTGTGCATCACACTTTCTCTAAGAGAGTGAAAGACAAATAAAATGTTTTTTTCTTTAAAAAAATAATAAAAGATTGACCCTTCAACCTTTTTTATGTACCATTTAAACTCAAAATACTTATTTTATGATTTCTTTGTTTCTATATATGCTCTTCAACTGCAATTTTGCATTTTAACAATCAACGTTCATCCGTTAGGTATTGTTAAAAAATTAAAAATTGACGGATGATCATTGATTTTTTTTTTTTTTATTTTTTTAAAAGTAACAATTTCTTTATGAGAGTTTCTTTGTATTTTGTGTGAAAAATAACCTACGAAAGTGCGTCGATTTTCTTTCTTAAAAAAATCAATGAAAACCCAACGAAGTGTGTCGAGTTTAGTGTTTTTTTGTAGTGTTAATAATTAGCAGTGAACATGAGTTTTTTTTACTCGTATTTAGTTGATGAAAAATTAGAAAGCTGGTATTTGAGTTAAATCCAAATAGACTAGATATGAAAAAAAAAGTGGTGTCATTTAATTTAATTAATTGTTTTAAAAAAGAAAAACAACACACTTTCGTCGGTTATTTTTTCACATAACAATGTAGAGAAACTCTAACAAAATAATTTTAAAATGATGTTCATCCGTTAATTTTTTTAAAAGATATGACATTGATTTTTAAAATGAAAAAGTGGAAATGAAGAACATAAATAAAAATAAAGAAATCATAAAATTAGTATTTTTGTGTTTAAATGGTATATAAAACAGAGTTGAAGGGTTAAAATGGAACAAGGCTAAAATACAGTGTTAAAATAAAAAATGGGAGCAAGTTATATTAGTTGTGTGTGTGTTTATAATTGGCTTTTGTGCCATGTCATGGCATGTGAAGTACACACATCCACTTTGATGATTCTTTGGAAAGAAGTGCCTAAATGGAACATAAAAATTGGAGTGGCCCAGTGGTTTGGGCTTGGGACTTCCATGTTGGAGATCTCAAGTTCGAAACCCCTTGCTAGCGAAAGTAAGGGGTTTGCCTTCTGGGTCGAGCTCGTCGCACCGGGCTTGCCTAGTGCGGGTTACCTCTCCTATGTGGTTTGCGAGCTATTGCATAGGAGCAGGGGTTTTATCCTGTGCGCACCCAAAGGGTAGCGACTGCGGGTTTCCCTTGTCATAAAAAAAAAGTTGGAGTTGAAAGGTTAAAATGGAACAAGGTTGAGTTGGAGTGCCAAAATGAAAATTAGAGACAAGTTTAAGGGACTGCATATGTGTTTGGGCCATTATTTTCCTATGTTAGGTCTTGATTAGTATGGTATCTGGATATGTCATCAATGATCATGGACCAAGTTTCTAAAACTATATCATTAGTAGTATGGCACTTTTAGTATGAAGTTAATGATTGTGTCTTATAAAGCTATTATGAAAAGATCTTGGATGGTGAAAGGTTTTCTCATGCATGGTCTAAGGAGCTACTCTATGATGTTTCTAGCTTGGATTAGTAACTTAATAGTACTTTTCCATGGATGATAATGTGAATAAGATTAATGACTATTCCATGGAATTTAACTTAGCACCGAGAAGATATTGAGTTCGTAGAGGCCCGACCTCTAATAACAATCTCCTTGACTATAACTATGTGTCACCATAGGATGTTGTCTCGAATAGACAGTAGCTAGTGGATCCACCTTAGCTTAGACTCGTGGTCCTACCTTGGCAAGTAGGACACTCTTTTTTCGGTGTGGGAGCAGTACACTAAATTCCATGTTATAACTCACATGGTCTATGTCAATTACATGATAAACTTCCCTCGGTAATAAATTAAGGTTACTTTCAAAGTATCTCACAAGTGTTTTAAAGATGGTCAACTTGCATTGACCATGATTATTACTTATGTTTCTAACCTTTTATCTTATGAGTTAGCTTGGTCATTGCATGTCATGTAAAGTCCTTTTAGCATGATTTCATAACTCCTATGCATTGCTATCACTTGGATTTGCTACACTTGAGCCGAGGGTCTTTTGGAAACAACCTCTCTATCTCCACGAGGTAGTGGTAAGGTATGCGTACACTCTCCCTCCCTAGACCCCACTTGTGAGATTTCCCTGGATATGTTGTTGTACTAAAGATGAATTGGAGAAATAAAAGTCAGATGGATATGTGCTTCCTGGAGTCATCAATCGGGTAAATATTTCTGAAAAAAGACAAGGAACTAAAAACTGGATAATGGTTGGTTATTTAAACATAATTAATAGGAAGGCTCGCTAAGTTCATTGGCATAAAATAAGGAAATAATTACAACATTAAGTTTGTAGAAATCAAGGATGGTGCGACTATTCTAACTTCTATGATAGCAGCAATAACCATCAAGATAGCTTCTTCTTTCTCTAAAACTAATCCTGGTGTGATGGAACATCAACATATCCCTATTCCCTTGCCACTGTGGTCATCATGAGGTGATCTAATGATTTTACAGATGAGAGTCACCATGAGAATTTGACTAATTTTTCAATCAGCGCTTGCTTATTTATTCTGATATCCATCAGATTAAATTGAACCCTTTTGAAATAGACAGTAGGCAGAAGCCCTGTGACTCAATTAGACAAAACCACAACATTAGATTCAAAGGAAGAAAAGCCTATTATCTTTGTGAGGATAGGGTTGTCCCCAGGGATCAGATCAAGATCAAGTAAATACAGTGATCTATCAGCAACTGAAAAGATAAATAAGCACAAGGAACTTGGGAGAAATAAGATTCGGGATAACTCAGGTTCCTTCAAATCAGTTCAAAGAGAAAAGGACACGAAATAATAAAGGTTGAGTTTCATCAATGCTCACCCCTACACGTATATTGGAGCAAGAGCAGTGCTAACTTTTGCACAGGATTGACTGACTGACTCACTGGGACTGGCCTAGAATAGTTTGGAGGGGAGGTTACACCAATTCTTATCTTCCACTTATTTGATGGGCTGCTTAAGGAGTAGGTTGTCTCCTTAATATGGCTTGGGCAATCTTGAGTTAGTTTTTGAGGTTAAGTTAGGTCCAAGATCCACATATTTACATGGTGTCAAAGCAAGACCCATCTCAATTATTGTTTCCTGATATTTGGCCCCATATTAAATTGCCCACGCACCAGAGCCCATTTATTTACAAGACTCTTCACAACTTATCAATTGGTGTAACCCTTTAAGTATGAATAGGTTATTGGTTTGGGCATGGATGCTCTTGTTTAAATATCTTGTTTAATTTCCTAGCATAGATATAGGCAGGAATTGATTCAAACTTTATCATCGGTTCATGAGCGCATACCTTTGGCCAATTTGTTTCGCAAGTGAACAAGCTTGACCACTGAGATAATGAGAAATTTCTCTCTAAATAACAAGAGAAGACTAGAACAAATTTTATTATTAAGTAACAAGATTATCCCTAACTACAGTATCTCTGACTAGAAGATAAGGTTATCCACTACTTTTTTTTTGAGAAGGTAACATTGTGTATATTCATTGAACCAGTGCTTGGGTTGCACTAAACCATATTTACAGCTTGTCAAAAAGTAAGAAAACTGAATCTGAATCCTAACAGGAACCTAGGATATCTATAATGGATTCAGTGTCCTCTAAATACATTTGCTTGCACCAGAAGCAAAAAAGCATGATACAATTTAGTTGATCTTTTGAAGATCACAACTCTTGCTCTCAAAACATCTAGCATTTCTTTCTTTCCAAACAGTCCACCAAATACAGGTTGGGACAATCCTCCATCTATCTCTATCTGCAGCTCCCACCCCTACTTCTCCCCAGCTGTATAAAAGATGCGTGATTCTATTAGGCAAAGGCCAAGCAAAACCCCTGAGCGTAATGAAAATCCTCCATAGTTGGGATGTTATTCTGCACACACATCTTCCACCAGCCACTCCTCAATTTATTTGTCAGTATGCATGCTTGATGTGGTATTTTGATCCTTCTGAATTTCCAGAATTAAATCTGCTTTATCACTGCTAACCTCCATCACCATCGTTTTGGGGGGATTCGAAGCATCTCCTGAGTTTATAATTGAGTTCCCATGTTCTGCATGCCCTTCATTTGCTGTAGTATCATGTTGTAGAAGAGTGCTCTTAAGAACTGGAGCATGGTCCTCTATTTCAAAGCATAAAGAATCAATAAAGGCTACCTCTCTTGGGCCAAAATGATATTTGCTCTATCAGGCTCAATCTTTTTTTTACTATTGCCCCAGCCCAAAAAATTTCTAAAATAGACTTGGGTCTCCACTTCCTTAGCACATGAGTGTGGGGTCTCATTTAAAAAGACTCCAGCTGTCTCTGGGAGCCCCACGTGCCTCATCTGCACACCATCTGACTTTTTCAAAATTTTTTGTCCTTTCTCTGTAGGAGATAAGTCTATTACCTGTTGGTCCAAAGACAGTGGCAGACCTCCATGTTCTTTTCTGCACTCTCCCAGCTCCGGCATGACTAGCTGGTGATTTTCTTCTACCGTCGGCGTCAAGATTTGGAATCGAACTTTCGTCTCTACCCAAATTGGGATAAATTTTGTCTCTCTCAATCGAAATCTCGCTCGGGCAATTTTTTCCATCTCCACGGATTTTAATTCTTGTCCACTTCAAATGGTTCTTCAAACCCTTCTCCTCCTCAGTTTCGACCCATCCTCCACAAAGATTTCCAATTTCTGTGAAGATTCTTTGTGACCATACTCCTAAAGCTCTAATCCAAGTAGATTTGGCTTTTTGATTGGAATCTTCGCATCCTACTACAGGGTTCCACCACTGAAGATTAAATTTGAACTTCCCCCACCTCTGTATGATTTGTTCTGCCATGTACCTGTTTGGAAATTCGAAGAGGAATATGTTGTTGGCCGTCTCGTAAATGTTGATCCCAAACACTCCTTTCCAAGAGACTGCAATCCATCTCCTGATGTCTGATAAAGAGGGCAGTTGTGTTTCACCCTCATCAAAAGAGCCCACAATGCACCTCTTGAAAAGTCCAGTGTCTATTGCCCCTGGTGTCTCTGTAACTTAAAGGTTTCCTTCACTGTACGAGATCTTCGTCTCACCTGAAGTGTTTGATCTCCACTTGCTTTCCCAGCTGCTGTGGCATAAGAGAGGTCCTTAAATAGTTTGGGTTGTACTGCATTCTTCAGTTGGTGAGAGCATTGAATGAACCTCTCTATCTTAGAGGCTATCTCATCCCACCCAGCATTTGTAGCTAACTCTGGGACTATTATAACTACTCTTTCCCGACCAGCAAGAGTTAAAATGCTCAAGAATCTACCGTACTCAATCACTTTCCTAGTGTAGAAAGTCTCAGTGAATTTTTCTTTGTATTTCCATCTTCTGATTCCTTTTTCTCTATCCTTGGCTGCTTCCTTGAAGACTGTGCAGAGCCATTTCATGATTTTCACACTCATGGAAGACCTTCTCATCATTTTGCGACTTCTCTCGACCCATTCAAACCAAATGTCTCTCCCCACTGTCCATCTTGTGATATCGAAAGACTTGAAGCCTGCCTTGAAATATATCCTGTTTTCCTCCATCAAAGATCTAGAGAGGAAGAGCTCTGCTAGTGAAAGAAGAAAATAATGAAGAAAAGAGAGTTCAGTGAAAAAGCTACAACGGAATGTGGGAGTTGAGAGTAGAAAGAAAGGACGTTTCCGGCAAGGAGTTGCCGGAAAGAGAGTTTCCTCCCTCCTATGAAGTAGGAGAAAGGGGAGTATTGGGAGTTGTGCCTGGGAGCATTTTTAGTAAAGCTCAGAGGGTTTTATATAAGTAGTATATAAATGTGACATTATCCACTAGTTATTTCTGACTAAAAATATAGAATAATAGAAATCATCATAATTAAATTGTAATCTTTTGTTAAGCTACATAATTTTTTCCCCATCATAGAGAACTCGACTCTGGTGACTGAGACTGTTGGTCCAGCTCCAAAAGATCCGAATTATGGAATATATCTCGTCCTTGTTGATAGTGTCAGGTGATGATCCTTCTGTTGGTTAGGTTTTTGCTGCAAACAAGCAGATTGAATTTCTCTTGTATAACCATACTAGTGTTTCCAACTTCTCAAGAAATATAAATCTTCCTTATTGTGGTTTCTATGCAACACCACAAGGGAAGAGGGAGAAGAATAGAGCGAGAAAGAAGATCTGGAAAGAAGAGCAGTATAGAAGTCAGATCAATTCACGGAGCATCTTTAGTCAAGTATTTTCCCAAACAAAGTAATAAATGGTCTTGTTTATAGTATGCAACACTAAACAAGCTAGATGTGGGAGATAATAAAAACTTGTTCACGAGATAAGGGCAGATACAAACTTAAACTTAAAGGTGAGTATGTTTCTCTCTCGACACACAGTAGCCTAACCTGCGCCACCCATGGGAAAGAGAGTTTGTACTCCCTCTCAGAAGGTACTCATGTCCCAAGAGAATGCATCTAAGGCTGGCAATCAACAGAAGAAGAAAGGAAATCAAACAATCAAGGAGGTTGTGAAGGTCACTAATGGAACAGTTACTCCAGGGACTGCTGCACATCGTACAGGTATAGAGGTCTATCATATCCAGGTTGAATTGACTCAGGAAGAAGGGGCGGCTCACAAGCAAGCTGAAATTGCTTCGACACAATTAAGGAGCACACTGAGGAGGAAGGATAACCAGGTGACGGAGGAAACCCTAGAGAAAACCATTGGAACGATAACTGTAGGTTACTGTATCTCCAAGCAGTTCTAAAGTGGGAAATCACATACAGCAGCTCAGCCCTGCAAGTCAGGCCACAGTAACTTCCTGAAATACCTTGGGCAGATAAGGTTGAAAGCTCACATGAGTTGAACAAGATTAGGTCCATATGGGACAATTTTGATATTACCAAAATCTCTAATGCAGGGTTTAAGCTTGAATTGGTAGAACCTGAAATGCATGGTGAGGTAGGATATTAGTACTGAATTAGCATATTGGAAGAATGTTGTAATATGATATGTATTGGGGGACACCCACCCTTTTCTGTACTGAATGGCTACATCCATAGACTATGGGCTAAAAATGGGATTAACAAGGTGGCAATGCTAAAGATTGGAATTGTTTTGGCCAGGTTTGATACAAACGTGAGGAAGGAAGAAGTTATTCAAGGTGGTATTTATCACTTTGACAACAAACCTTTTATTGTAAAGGCTTAGATCCCGGATATGGAGTTCTCAAGGGAGGAGTTGTACACAGTTCCTATGGAGTTCTCAAGGGAGGAGTTGTACATTGTTCCTGTGGATATGACACCTAGGCCTAACTCAATCCTCATGAGGGGAAATTTGTCCAAGTCCATATAAAGGGATATCCCTCTACTAATGTGGGACTTCTTAACACTCCCCTGCATGCCCAGATCTCAACTAGAGCGTGAACACTTATAAATGGACTGGGGTCCAACATCAGTGAAAAACAAGATGAGCATGGCACTGATACCATGTGAAGTTATGACATCTGGACCTAACTCAACCTCAAAAACTAGCTCATAAAGGGAGGTTTGTCCAAGTCCATATAAGGAGACCAATGTCTCATCCATCTACCGATGTGGGACTTCTTAACAATTCCCATATGAATGAAGCTACCTGGGCTGGGTTTCACGTATTGGAGTCCTAAAGGTCTTAGTAAGATAGGAAGCCTAATTGGGAAACCTCTAATGGTGGACCAGAATACTGAGCAAAAGATGGGATTGAACTTTGCAAGGATGCTCATAGAGGTGGACATACACTGCCCTTACCTGCGAAGATAGTCTTTAAGAATAAAATAGGCAATCTGATAAAGCAGAAAGTCCAGTATGATTGGAGACCTACTTTATGTAAGTTTTGCAAAAATTATGGACACACTGTAGAGAAATGTAAGAAGAAGAACAAGCCACAATCTGAGCTAATCACAAAACAACTAGTTGTGGTGTCACCTGCACAGGTTACAGAGATGACCAAGGATAATTCTGTGGAGATGAACCAGGAGAGACTAAAAACAGTGGGGAATAAGGAGGGTACAGGCAAGACGGAGGTACTCACCAGCATTCTGGAAGGCAGGAGGAGGATGGGTAACTCCTTTGCCTACCAACAAGCAACAGGCTAGAGTACAACTGCTCCCAGTATTTTCTCCAAATCCTTTTCAAGGATTGGATAAACCAGGGCTTAGCTTCAGCAAAAGCTAGTAAGGTAAGAAACTGTGTTATCAAAGGCGTGCTTAAGAGGGTGTTTGGATTGACTTATTTTAGGTGTTTTTTGCTTTTAAGCATTTTTTAATTTTTAGAGGTGTTTGGCAAAGACACAAAGTACTTAAAAGCACTTACTTTAGGCTTAAAAAGTCCAAAAAAAAAAGCCAAAAGTCAAAAGTAGGTAGCTACTTACTTTTGGCTTTTGACTTTTAAGTCACCACTTAAAAATAGCTTATCCAAACACCCCCTAAGCCCTGAAGCGAAGCTCAAAACACGTTGAGAGCTTCGCCTTGCTTAATGTGCACTTTAGTGTCGTTATCAAGGTTCTAAGGCATACTTCTCTTTGCCAATGAACTTCAAAAGAGACGACACTAAACAATTGATATTTCACTCAATCGTAATTATTTTTCAATTCCTTTGTTTTGTATGTTTGTCATTCATGCTTATAAATTATTAGACTTGGACTAAACATATATATTTGTAGTTTTTCTCCCCTTGCGCCTTTTTTCATTAAAGCCATGTTTTATTTGTTCTTTGCGCTTAAAGCCCCATCAGAACTTAGAGCTTTTTTGCGCTTTTTGCTTTTGATAACACTAGTCAGGAAAGAGGGAGGACAACCAACACCTCTCTCTGGGAATGGATAACATACTTTTTTGGAATGTAAGGGGCCTCAATGGACCTAATAAGAAAAAGGAGGTCCAACTCCTTTGCAATAGAGAAGCAGTAGGGTTGGTTGGTTTAGCAAAAAATAAAAATAAGAAGACACTAACAGGATTGAAAGGTCAGCTAGTAGTTTATTACTTTATTTCCTGGCTGACAATATGTTACTAACTTGAAGCACCATTATACTGGAAGGATTTGGCAAGATTGATTGGGTGTTCATCAAAAATGATTGGTTGACACAGATACCTGACTATATAGCTAACTTCTTACCTGAGGGAATAAGATATCATAATCCAGTGACTCCAGTCAAGATAGAATCACTTCATGTTATTGCTAGATCAAGTAGATCTTATAAGTACTTTAATATTTGGGCCAGTCATCCTAGTTGTATGGAGAAAGTGGAGGTTGTCTTGCAGACTCCAATTGATGGATGTACAATGTTGCAAATTGTTAAGAAACTGAAGCTACTCAAGAAAAGTTTGAGATAACTTAATCAACAGCATTTCAGGGACATACTAGTAGAGGTGGCGACTGATAGGTTTGCTCTCGAACAAACACAGAAAGCTTTACACTTGAATCCAACTGATCGGCTATTGCAACAATAGGAGAAGGTGTAATATCAGAAGTTCAGGAGAACCCCCTGACCTAGCAGAAAACTTTCTACAGGAGAGGAGTAAAGCAAAGTGGGTGAAACTGGGAGATAACTCCAGAAGCTTCTTCTCAGTAATAGAACATAGGAAGTTGCAGCAAGCCATAACACAACTGAAGGATGCACAGGATGTTATGCACTTAGAAACTGCAGTATTGTTGATGTGTTTGTAAATTTCTATAAAGACTTGTTGGGAAGGAAAAGACTACATAGAACTAAAGCTTATTAGAGTTGAGCCCTGTACTCTCAGTAGAACATCAGATGCACTTACTCAATCCATACACCAGCAAACACATGAACGTGGCAATATTTGGAATTGACAGCAGTAAAAGCCCTGTGCCAGATGGATTTGGCACTTTATAAAGAAAACTTGGAATATTGTGAGGGATGATGTGGTCACTGCAGTGCTTCAGTTGCTGAGTAATAGGGAGCAACTAAAACAGATAAACTTTACTATAATTTCATTGATTCTAAAGGTGCCAAATCATCAATACGCTAGCCAATTCAGGCCTATTTCATGTTGTAATGTGCTTTATAAGCCCATGTCTAAGGTGATCTGTGTTAGACTCGGGAAGCCAATATCACATTTAGTGGCTGAAAATCAGGCTGGATTTGTAGCGGGCAGGTCTTTAGTCCATGGCATCTTGATTTGTCATGATCTACTTAGGCACTATAATAGGAAAACATCACCTAGATGTTTGATGAAGATTGACTTGAGGAAGGCTTATGATATGCTGAACTGGGAGTTTCTTGAGGAAGCTTTAAATGTATATGGATTTCCAACATCTTTCATTCAATTGGTGATGACATGCATTACTACTACTAAGCTTACAATAAAAGTAAATAGGGAAGGCTATGGATATTTTGAATGGAGAAGGGGCCTAGGGCAGGGGAACCCAATCTCACCATTACTGTTTGTATTAGTAATGAAATATCTAGCCAGGACACTCAAGAAGATGACTGAATTTTTAGACTTCAGGTTTCACCCCATGTGCAAATTTCTTAAACTAACTCATCTTATTTCTGCAAATAATCTAATGATATTTTGTAGAGGAGATTGCAGTTCCATTGCAAGAGTGATGAAGGCTATAAACCATTTCAGTGATGCCACTGGTCTGGTAGACGATGTAGACAAGTCTAAAATCTTCTTGGAAGGTATAGATGATGACACCACTCAAGCAGGGATCCTGTCTAGCATTGGGTTCTCATTAAAATAAAAAAGTGGAGTAAAATGGAGTGTCATCAACCAGTTGGGAAGATCACACATAGGATCACTACTTCCTGTTCAAAGTGTCTATCATATGCAGGTGATCAGTGCTGTTTTATTCTTTATTGACAACTTTTAGGGATCTATGTTTATATTGCCTCATAGCAGCCTGAAAGCAGTAGATAAACAGTGTATAGACTACCTTTGGGGTAGTTCAGAAGAACAAAGAAAAATGGTCTTGGTTGCATGGGATAAGGTGTGTATTCCTAAAAAGTTTGGTGGCCTAAACATAAAGATCTGCAGGAACTAGAATGTAACCTCAATTGGGAAATTGATTTGGATGTTGGCAAGGAAGGAAGATACACTATGGGTTAAGTAGGTGCATGGTGTATGTATGAAAACTTCGAGAAATATCTGGAACTACATGTCACCAGCTGACTGTAGTTGGTATTGGAAGAAGTTAAACTCTCTCAAAGCAACCATGGTTCAGTGGGTATCATAATAACCAATATCTGGTTACTGCAAATGGTGCATAATCAGTTACTAGAAGCTACAATGCATTGACAGAGACTCAGGCTAGATTTCTAGAGGCCAACTTAATCTGGTCTAATATATTTCAGCCAAAGCACAGGTTCTTTATTTGGTTAATAAATCAGGGCAGATTACTAATAAAGGAGAGACTTAACAAACTGCATATTACAGTTGGTACTGTTACTTGTGACTTATGTAATCAAGGTAGAGTGGACTCTCAAGCTCATTTATTTGGAGACTGTGACTGGATTATAGCTGTTAGGAATGACCTCTCTAACTGGCTAGGCTCAGAAACATCAGAGGGGTCCAACAGACCATACAATGGATAAGGAGTAGACATTGGAGACTGTTTCAGAAGGATCTTGTGTTTGCTGTGTGGAGTGCAATGCTCTACTACACATAGCAAGCCAGGAATTGGATCATCTTCGTGCAGTCCTACCCTAAATACAAATTTTGTCATTGCACAGATACAAAAGTAGATTAGACTAAGATTAGAGTGTATACAAGCCACCAAGAGAGCTCGTAGGTTTCGTACTTTGATTTTCAGACTATTTAACTAGTTTTCTGTTCTTAGATGTCTAGAGAGCACGACACCCGTTCGAGAAGGTGGTTGTGTTCCTAGGTGCTCATTAGGTGTATTCATTTTGGTTGTTAATGGTAAGACTTAACAGTTTACCAGAAACACATAATGGCAGATAAAGCCATTAAATCTAACCAAAAGATAAAAAAAATTGATGACAAGAGAAACCCGCAGCTGCTGCCCTTTGGGTGCGCATAGGGTAAAACTCTGCTCCTATTCAATAACTCGCAAACCACACAGGAGAGGTAACCCACACTAGGCAAGCCTG
This sequence comes from Solanum verrucosum, assembly GCF_900185275.1. Classification (NCBI taxonomy): domain Eukaryota; kingdom Viridiplantae; phylum Streptophyta; class Magnoliopsida; order Solanales; family Solanaceae; genus Solanum; species Solanum verrucosum. The sequence goes on from NW_026020200.1 coordinate 1,491,539, forward strand.
GTACGACGAGCTCCACCTAGAAGGCAAATTCTAACTTGAGACCCAAAAGATAAAATTATATGTAAGTAATAAATGAAACATCATCGCTAACTAAAAGAAAGTTCATCTTTACTTTATTTCTAACTAAAAGATAAAGATAATAACAGTGCAGTTTCACATTGAGCTCAACAGGCAGTCTGGTGGATCTTTCATTGTTTATACCACGGTTATACTAATATATGTAGAATAAAACCATTTTTGATGAATTTTTTTAATGTTAGGGTTTAGAGTTGAATAGAAAAGAGAGAGAGAGAGAGAGAGAGAGAGAGAGAGAAAAGAGAGATTACTTGGGCCAAGAGGTGACGCCGAGGTCCGTGAGTTTAGATTGGGGAGGGTTGTTAATGACCTTCACTCCGGCAATCTCAGTGGCCATGCTGCTTGATTCCTTTTCACCTGATGCTACTATCCTTCTTTTACCCTTGCTACTACTTAGTACTAAACTTGGGTTGTTGCTAAATTTATTATTATACCTATTCGAATTAGCATTACTCATGATGCCCATTCCCCACATGCCACTGCTTACACAAGCCATCCTTCTCTTCAATCTTAATCATTTTATCATTTCTTTTCTTTCTGCATATATAAAAAAACTAACCTACGTTTGCTTCCACATGTATCTTATCATCATTTATTGTTTGTACACGGATAGAAATTGTCTTCTTTGGGTATGGGCATGACATAGTAAACAATGATAAATTACAGAGAATTACTATTACTTTACTACTAAATATAAGAGGCCAGGGAAGCAGCTCTTCGTCACATGCTTGCTTCCGTAGCTAAGGGTAATATGATTAATTCTTAATACTTTTCTAATGTTAATGCTTAAATAATATTGTACTTAGCTATTTTGTAATTGTACTTTTTAAATTTGGCACGTAAAAGTTAGCCTAGTTCTTCCACATGAATACCGCATTTTGCTTCTCAGCCGCAAAATTTGCCTAATTTCCATGCATGTGGGCAATTCTTTTCTCCACTTTCCCTCTATCTATTAATGCATATAATATAGGTTCCACTTCATATTTTGAATAGCAACTTTATTTCCTTCTCTTTATTTCTACCTCATAACTTCTTTCATTTTATTTTTTATGGCAAAATCATTTCTTAAAATATTAATGACTTTATTTGTTTATCAAATATTGAAAAATTACGTCTTTTTTTAAGTTTGTTACATATCTGAAAATTGTATAAATATAAATAACACTATAAATCACAATAATTAACAACTTAAATATTTAAAAGTTATACAAAAAAAAATTAATTGGCTCTCGAAATTCAATTGGTACCAATTTATAAATCACAATAATTAATAATTTAAAATATAAAATACATATAAAAAATCACTTGACTCTAAAAAATTCTATCAGTACTACATAAATTGAAACAGGAGAAGTAACATATATGATTTGAAAATTACGTTAAAAAGATACTATAAATTACAATATTTAATAATTTAGTATATTTAATAGACATATAAAAATGGTTAATTTTGAAATTCTATATATACCACATAAATTGAAACAAAGAGAGTAATACATTTTATTTCTAAAATTATATAAAAAGTACTAACAACTTAAAATCTTTTTAAAATCATATAAAAATTTGGCTAACTTTTCAAGCTCTATGATACTCCCTCCGTCCCATATTAATTGACTATTATTCTAAAAATAGTTGTCTCATATTAGTTGATCACCTTACTAAATCAACAAAACATTATATAAAATTTTCCTATATTACCCTTGCCATTAATTCCTTTTGAAAGTGTCACATTTGTTTGCAAAATTCTCACAAAGTTTTTTAAGGGTTGAATTAGTAAAGTTATTTTCTTACTTATAATTTCTTCAATACCGTGCAAAATGAAAAGTAATCAATTAATATGGAACAAACGGAGTACCACATAAATTAAAATAAAAAAAATAACATATTCCAGCACGGGGCCATGTATCTAGTTCTATATATAAGAGTCCTCTTATTATATAAGAGACAACTAGTGTTGAAGCAGGCACCTCTCCGTTGACGTGCTTGCTTCAGCGTCTTATGACAGTTAGTGCTGAAGTAGACACCTCTCCGTCGACGTGCCTGCTTCAGCGTCTTCTGAAAAAAAAATTAAAAAATTATTTCATTTGTTCTACTTTAATTTAATTAGTGTATAATTTATTTGAAATTATGAAATCCTTTAAAGCTAAAACTTTTAAAATTGACGTGCCTGCTTCAGTGTGTTTTGGAAAAAAAATCGAAAATTATTTATTTCTTTTGTTTTACTCTAATTTAAAAATTTATTTCTTTTGTTTTACTTTAATTTAATTACTGTATAATTTTTTTGAAATTATGGAGTCCGTTTTAGCTATGACTTTTAGTTTTAAATTCAAGACTTAATGCTAAAATAGGCACGTCATGTTTCGGAAATAAAAATTAAAAATTAAAAATTATTTCTTGCTTTAATTTAATTAGTGTATAATAATGAGAATAAGCATACAACTTCCCGTCAACATGCTTGCTTTACTTTAAGGGCATTTTTTGGTATTCTGTTATATTTGTGTTTTATAGCTATTGTACTTAAAAGCTTCATATAGGTACCTTTTCATCTTACACAAAAGTATTAGACATCCATGTCCCCAAGAAATCCAACACAACTTCTTTGTAAAAATTGGGTCCAACACGTATCCTTTATAATGATGCAATATTTATGATGTCCACGTGGATACATATATACCTTTAAAATATACTATTAAATAGTGCAGGGGGTAAGAGGTCCTTTCCAAAGTTCAGTATTGTTACAACAATTTTGGTCAAAGTTCGAATATATTTCAGACTTTTTTCCCATATAAGTTTAATTCAGTTTATAGATCGTTGTCTTGTCTTTCGTTAGTTACATTTTTCATTCATTCTTAATTCTCTCTTCTAATTCAACTTTAATATTGTGTAATACAATTTCAAAAAAAATTAATTTACTTACTTGTTTAATATTTGTGTAATACACTTTTAAATATAATTTTAATTGATTTTGCAATTTATTGGTTGATTTGTTATGTTGAATTACTTGTGAAATTCATTTTTGGTACAAATTCATTCAGTTTACAAATCATAGAATGCTCTTTCGTTTGCTACATTTTGCATTCATATTTAATTCTCTTCTAATTCAATTTTATATGTGTGGAATACATTTTTAATTCAAGTTTAATTCATTTTGCAATTTATTATGTCTCTTCATTTGTTACGATTAAATTACTTATCTAATTAATTAATTATTTTTACAAATTTTATTTAATCTACGAATTATTGACTACACTACGAAAGAAAGTAGAGAGAGATAACGGGAAAAAAAGCAAGAGAAAGAGAGGGAGAAAGAGCAACAAAAATAAAGCAAGAAAGAAAAATAAATAGAAAGAAAGCAAGAGAGAAAAAGCAGCAGGATGAAAATAAGGGAGAAAGAACAACATAAAGAAAAAAGGAAGAAAGAGCGAGAAAGAGAGATAAAAATTAAAAAGGTGAGAGAGAAAAAAGAGAAAAAGGCAAAAGTGAAAGACAAATCTAAAAAAATATATTATATTGTTATATATTGTTATAAATGGTAATAATTAAAAATATATTTAAAATAAGTAAATATTTTTTAAAAGGGATCCACTCAAGGAATTAATCCTTTTTTTGTTTTTTACTTTGCCCCAGTCAGAAATTTCTTTGATTTTCCATGCATGTGGGCCCATTTATTCCCCCCTATTTCACGCCTTTTCAATTTTGCTTTGCATTTATTCCAAGTCTCTTAAATTCCTTTTGTTTCACTCTCTTTAATTACTCTATTTATAATATTGTATTTTATAAAGTATATTACAAAATGTTACGTACTTAAATTTGTTCAAATTTTATTAGTGTCCCTTCTATTTTAATTTATTTATTGTACTTTGTTTTTTACTTTATAGCATATTCAAAGATTACGTTTAAGATACTATAAATTATTATAATCGACAACTTACAACATTTTATTACAAATTTGAAAATTACGTAACATACCCTATAAATTACAATAATTAACAACTTAAAATATTTTTACTATCTAATAAGAAGCTACAAACACACTATTCTTAAACAGACGTCATATGTTTGAAATTCTATAAATCACAATAACTAACAACTTAAAATACTCTATTATATATTTAAAATGACGTCAAAAATACTAAATCACAATAATTAACAATTTCTAAGTAATTTTTTTTAAAATAGAAAAAATTTAGTTGACTTTTAAAATTCTATCGTGACACATGAATTTGAATAGATGGAAAATATATATTATTGAGAAAATACTTAAAAGAACATATAAGAAAATTTTGGGGGACTCTCCTAATTCCATATGTGTCACAAAAATTGGAACAAAAAGAGTAGCATATATTATTCGAAAATAAGATAAAAACTTTTTATAAATCATAATACATTAAAAACTTAAAATATTTTAGAAAAAAACGTATAAAAATATTTGACTCTCCAAATTTCATCTGTATCAAACAAATTAAGATTAAAAAGTGACATATATTGGGCCCGTGTTGGCACGGGCACCTAATATCTAATGTCTAAATAAAAACAAAAGTAAAGAAGATACAATCAAAATATCCAAAAGACCTTGTGATATGAGTCAAGATCACTTAACTTAAAGCATGTACATGTTTTTGACATCACAATAGTTTGTCACGCTCCGAGCCTACAATTTGGAAGTGACCGACATTCAGAACCATTGATGGTCCCAAGCTAATCCTTGACTTGACTTGCTACTATATTGAAGGTTATAGCACAAATACATGATATTTTTAAAAGGTGGGCCAATAAACACTGAATTATGTCTCATTTTTTAGAGCATAAGCGGTTGTTTGCAAAACAACTCTGAACTTTAGAAGTCGGGGTCGAACCACAAAATTTGGAAGATGGGATCACTCTCAATTGATTACATAATCCAAAGTAAACTATCACAATGCATTCTCAACAATCATGTTTATATAATGGGGGGGGGGGGGGGTTAGAAAAACAAAAAACATTCACGAATATCAAGTAACAAAACATCAAACCAACACAAATATGATGTATCAAATTTGGAAAAGATTAGAGGTGTATGCTTTATGATTGGGGTGTCAACTCAAATAGGCAAAGACTAATTGTAACCAAATCGATTGACACATAGATAGTGTTTGGTCTAGGCTACATTCTATATTCTCTCGAACTCCAAGACCCTTACTAATAAAACATCAAACAATGCTTGAGTAGATGTACTATTCCTAGATCATATCATTAAATGAGAAAATACTCGAATAATCTCATTCATGGCTCAAACCCATAGTGTAATTTCTACAAGTCCTCACTATTGAGTTTTACCCAACTCCATTTTATTTTTTCAAGTCAAAACAGTGTTACATAGCGCAACCAATGTTTGCAACCACTGTTTTTTAGAATAAAACTTCAAGACAATAATATATCAATGTCCTAAAATTAATTTTAGAACCAATTAATTGATACCCATTTGGGGTTTTACACCCCCATCTCGCACACACACCCATATCTAAGGATTTAGTTGCTCATAAAAGAAAAAGAAGAAGTAGAGATAATATCCATGTGGAAAATCTCTATTTCAAGATAAATTTGATTAACAAAATCTGAAATCCAAGCTTAGAGTGATGCAAACATGAATTTTCTTCCTCTACAAGCAAAATGAATTCTTAACTACTATATGTGAATTCTAAAAGTTATGTTATTCATTCTCCATTTGGGAAGAATATAACGGTACACAATTACGCAAATTCCTATTATATCAAGGAAGCACTTTATTCCTTGAGTATATTTTTTCCCTTCAACTTCTGCTTCTTGACTTGCACTAGACCAGTGGAACGCCGATCCACAAATGTTCCACGCCAATCACATCATCGCTTCAACATTAAGTTATTTCAGAAACACATGCGCTGGAATAAGTGGGATGTTGATCAAGAATCGTATCATGCCAATGAATTGTCGGTGCTTAGACAGTTTTACTTTAGTCAAGTCAACGTTTAGCCGGCGAGATGGAAATTGGCTCATGCGAGACGTCGATTTCTTCACTAGTACACTTTAGTGATTTTAAGTTCCAAATCCATCAAATTTGACTTTTTGAAGAAACATTTGCATACAAGAGAACTACGACCTAAAATGCCCTCAATGAGTTTCAAAATAAAGCAATAATTCATGAATTTGAGTCCAATGAGTTGGTAAAACCCTCAAACTTGAAATATTGTTTGTCCTCAAGCAAAACACTTACCAAATCATAGGAATTAAGCTCAACTACAGCAAATATAGGACTATCATAATTACACACTAGACTTAAAAATAATAAGAACCTAAAGAGTAAAAAGAAGACTCTATATACCACACAACTCATAATTGATTCCACCATTCATTCACTAGGTGAAGGTTTTCTTTCTTCCAAAGCATTTTAAGAACAAAACTAGGACAAATTTTCCTTCAGGCCCAATTTCAAATCATCTCAAGTTAGTGGTATCAACCTTCAAAGTTTGACTAAAGATTCACAAGAATTTAACACATTCATGCAGCTCAATTGAAATCAAGACATCACTAATCATATGAAGGATGCAATGCAACTAACACAAGAGAGGACTCCCCCCCCCCCCCCCCCCCCACAATTATTAATGACAATTCAAGACATCACTCTCACAAATGAATTCAAGTATAAACACATCGTAACATAGGCTTGTCCTGTATGTAGATCTTTATTATTGTAGATTGGCAAAACTCAAAATTCCCAAAGACTTGCGAGGTTTAATTTAAGATTAGGCAAAACGTATGATATCCTTTGGTCAAGTGACTAAGATGATCACTTGTTTTAAACACCCATTATTTTTTCACTTGAGCCATGTGCATACATTGAGCTAGCACCCACAATTTGTTATTCTTCTTAAAATTCTTTCATTCATGAATCCATTTCAACACTTTTCGCTTTTAAGCTCATGGTGCTCTATGCTTTTAGCTCAAACTTGTTTGTCCTATTGGTGTGAATCCCCCACCCCCAAACATAGGTTTTTTTCCTACATTTCAAATCATTCACTTTTTCTCCCCCAAACTTAGGCTTTTAGCCTACATCACAAATCATTAGAAATTAAAGAGACATGAGGGTGTCTAAAATAGAGTATTAGAAAGTATCAAGGTATGAAACATGCTGGCAAAAAAATGGTTTAGGCTCAACAGGGCTGACTAAGATTGCATCAATGGAGGGAAAAATTGGGGCATAGTAGGTGGTCAAAAAGGAACTATGTCACGACCCAAAAATGGACGTGATGGCACTCGTCTTAACCCACCAAGACAAGTCAGCCTAAAACTCAACCATTACAATAAAATGCAGAAATTTTTATAATAAACTCAAATATACTCCCAAAATCTGGTTGTCACGTGTACAAGCCTCTAAAGTATTACAATTGAATCAAAAGAAAAATACAAGTCTCATATGACATTGTTTCTAGAGTAGAACAAGATCATAAATAGGAGTAAGAAGGATCGTTGAGAAGACAAACAACTACCTCACAAATCTCCCAGAAGCCTCAGAAAAGAAGAGAATAACAAGTACCACAAAAATCCAGGCTCGTAACCTACAAAAAATTGTAGAAGCAAGGGGTGAGTACCAAACCACACGGTACTCAGCAAGTAAACCTCTAAACACGAGCTAAGGGGATAGAATACAAGTACTCCTTACACCCTAACCGAACCTTCACAACTACAATCTGTATAAAACCAGCCCAACGTAACAGTTCACAATTTACAAAGCACATAGCTCAACACAACACTCTAACAATTTCATATCCTCAACAACAACACTCTAACAATTGTATATCTTCAACAACAAGCTCAATATTCATCAGTCACAAGTTCCATAGAAAGGCACTCACAAGATCATCAACACACAAGATCAAGTTCACCAATAATAAAGAAGTGCAATGCAATGAAATGCAATGACAAGTATAGTGATGCATGTCTGACCTAATGATACACACCCACTATCTCTCAGTCCAGGACCCATGGGGGACATATCTATCCATGCATCCATCGCGGCGCGCGATACGGCCCTCGATAATAGTAACCATCGCGGCGCGCGATACGTCCCTCGAAATATAGTATCCGTCGCGGCGCGCGACACGTCCCTTGAAATATAGTATCCATCGCGGTGTGCGACACGTCCCTCGAAATATAGTATCCATCGCGGCGCGCGATACGTCCCTCGAAATGGTACATCCTCTTTATTTTCTTATTCTTTCTCAATGCACATAACACTTGTCACAACCATGTCTCAGAACAATGCAAATGACATGTTCACACAAATAATCAGGAGATGACCATTTTCATAACATTGCACAATTCACAACAAGACAATCAGGATACAACATCAACAATGATTCAACAAGCCTTTCAAACAATTCTCAACACATCACACAAACAATTGATCACATTGCCTTTTATTATCCCTTTTTCATCATTAGAATTAATCAATGTGGACAAGTCAACCCATCACACAAACAATTGATCACATTGCCTTTTATTATCCCTTTTTCATCATTAGAATTAATCAATGTGGACAAGTCAACCCATCACCAAGCCTCATTACCCTAAACACATATTACAAGGAAATACATGAATTCCATACACTTAACAAGGGTTTAGAAATCCACTTGCCTCAATTAATCAACGATTCACTCCGGAACATGAGTCTTCCCTTTTCGTTGAGCTTCCAAATCAGTGCAATCTATTCAAGTACATAATCACAATAAGATTTCGAAACCAACAACACCCATATTATTATGTGTCTAGCCTTGACTCAAAAACTCACTCAAATCTATAATGAAGTTCCTAAGCTCGATGTCAATTAACATGTCAACTCTCATATTCTCCGAATTTCAAGCCTAGAATTAAGTTCCAACTTCACCTATATCATAAATCGAGAACTAGATCATCATATAAAAATATTTCCAACATGGATACAACCCACCAAAATAGTAACAATTATGCAGAAATTACACCCACACGCCTCCTTTTATCACTTTAGTTTTCCCAATGATTAATTGTCCAATAATCATCCCAAAATGGCCATTGACGGCATATCAATAATTTAATACCCTTAAATGAATTTCGCTTAATACCTAAATCATCGTTACGTTGTAATGTTCCACTGTTTCTTGTCCACTAAATTTTCAAAGTCACCAAGAACTATGCAGCAACATTATGATTTCACAACCTTCAATTCCTTATAACTATTATACTAATATAATAATAATAAATGTTGATTGCCTCCACTAAACTCCAAAACCAATTAACATAATACAACAATTCGGTCAACTATATATAGGTGCAATTAATGTTGGCATATGAAAGAGCATTTAATGCAGCTATATGAAAATTTGCAAGTATAACTTGAAATTGACTTACGGGAGAGGAGACGAACAATTTGCCCTTTCCGTATTCACGTTGCATCCGCACAGATGAGTTCTTCCTTCTCTTTATTTTCTTTTTTTTTCTAAATTATGATCCAATAATTCTCAACCCTAATAATTATTTTCTTATATGGGTCAAGTTGTATTAAACTAATTATAAACTTAACCCATTAAGCATTAACTAAAATTAGTTATTTAATAATTCACCATCAATTAGCTCACTCTAGTTAAATGAATATTCAAAATTTCCAAAAATGACCTTCCGGGTCATTACAAACTAGGTTCATCTTTCAAGCCAAGTCAAATCTAGAATTTGGCCTTGAAATACATTTTGGGGTAAAATATATCGACAACATGCATATACAAGAATTATTCAAAGTTGTACCGCACAAGGCATCACAATCAAAAAAATTCTCAAGTGAGTCTCAAAATCAATTAAACCAAATGATTTTTGATAAACTACAACGGAAAAAAGTTTTACTCCCGCTTGCAAATCATAAATCAATACAAATAATGTATAAGTCATGACAAGAGATTCCTTCTACTTCAATATTTTCCTTTTTGAAATCATTTTAAATCATCATTTTCCCATCAAGAAATTTTTTTGTGGTCACTCTTGCAAGATGTGCGACACAAGACTCAATTTAAAACTTGACATTTTCCTTAAGAAAGTTGTCTCTCGATCTATCATAGGGAAACGTCAACCCGGTTAGACATAAAAGGACTCAAAGAAAATAAGAAATAAAAAGAAAAAAAATATGTTTTCTCCTTGAAAAAGGAAATGTGGCATAAAGAAAACCCTTGGAGTTTATTCAATTAACTACTATTCACAAAGACGAATTTGAATCTTATTCTAATAAATTCATTGAAAGAACGAGGCCTAAGATAGGCACTTTAGCACTATTACCAAGCACAAATAAGAAAATAATAGAAAAATATACGACCAATCTGGTTAAAATCACATTCTGAAATAAGAGAATCAATAATTATATTGATAGAGCCCACTAAGGGCACAAAACTGCTCATAAAATGTAGACCCACCAAGGACTCAAAATGAATAATAAAAACATAGGCCCACCGAGGACCTTAAAATATTCAACATGTAAGATAAGGGCTCACAAGTAACCAATAATAATAGTAATTAATGAAACACTCCCAAACTTGAACTAGCATTATCCCAATGCATTTACGCTAAGTCCGGGGAGGGGGAGGGGGTGGGGGAGGGGGGTAAAGAGGAAGTGCAAATACACCTCCTGGTGCGGTTGAGCCTGCTCCACCCTTCGAGAATTGAGACACAATCATATTTCACTGCAAATGTAATTCACCCTCTTAATCCTCACTGGTACCCTACTTATGCTCCACATTGCTGCCCTTTCTGGCAATCAGCTTGTCAACTGCATCTGGTTCAACTCCCATTGGCGCTTTGCCCTTCTGCTTTCCAACTGATAAAAGCTCAACTATGTACCATTTTTATGGCATAGGCGGTCATGTGCAAATAAAATACCTAAATTTAGAGGTTATGATCATATGGGCTCTTCTTCAATTGGTTTCACAATTCGAAACAAACTAGGAAATTGAGTTCTCCACAAACATATATATATATATATATATGTATATATATATGGGGTTTTAATAACAACTAAAATTTTATTAATATTTAAGCAATAAAATAGGGAATAAACGCAAATCAGGTTTGACAATTTTGGAAAGGACCAAGGTGTGTGCATAATCGATGAGTTGTAGATTTCCACTTATTTGGGGTCTTTTTAGTTCAACAAATAGTGTCCTCTATGCCTGTTTATGTCCTTATCTGACTATATTATGATATTTTGTAGCTATGAAGGCTAAAGGACAAGACAAATATGAATATATGAAAAAGAGGCCAAAAACATTGAAAGGAGTGTAAACTCCCAACTGACAATCGCCTAACCAAAAAGGCGAATCGCCATAGACCTTTGTCACACCCCGAGCCTACACCCTGGACATGGTCAGCACTCAAGAACCATTGTTGGTCCCCAAGTGAACCCTTATCCTAATGACTACTAAGTGGAATAGTAACTCAAGCATACACAAGTATCAAAATTGAAGAAAATTTTAAAAATAATATATTAAATATTAAAGCTATCTGAAAATACTGAGTATTAAGCATAAAGTTTTAAATAAAACATCTGAAACTAAATATTGAAAGACTGGCCAACACTATCTATCTATGAAGCCTCTACTGTATAAAGATAGGTGTCGGGACAAGACCCACGACACCTCAAAATGCTAATATAACAAATCATAAAAATAGAGTCATTCGAAAGTAAAGAGGTCTCACTAAAAGCTGACGAGTGGATGATATGATCTCAACAAAACTCCTATTGATGATCCTAAGTACATGAGTCTGCATCATGAAAAGATGCAGGTCGAGACATCAGTTCATTGAATGTACAAGTATGTAATATGATTGAATAAACAAATAACTGAAATGAAGGACTGAAAGCAACTCAACTGAATCAATACATGAATATTAAGTGAAAACCATTTAAGATTTATAATAATATATGCAATAAAAGCAATACACAAATAATATACTTTACACTATGTGGAGTTTCTCTAATCGCCAATCATCATTATGAGCCTAGCAATGATACAACATTTTAACCATGTTGCCAGGGTCATTCTATACTTTGCCAGGATATAGGATGCTAACTATAACAGTGGATCCATCCAATAAGCCTTCTTGAAGTAGTGAGGAGTCACCTAAAAAGTTGGTACAATCCTATCCTACACCGGCTACATAGTATTATGAGACTTTGAGTTAAAAATAGATTCTTACTCAATTTGGTGCTCGATACTACTCCCAAAATAATCAATATCAATTATGCTCAATCACGCCTTATAGAGAAATGGACTATTACTTTACTTTCACTTTTCTTTACTCAAGAACTTTTTTCAGAAAATCAATCATACTTTTTCTCTTTCTCAACAGTCAAATAGTACATATGAAACCATTTGATTCTTTCTTTAAAAAATCTTTTCAAAACATGCATTTAAAGCGTATACTTATGGACTTATCTATCAAGTATGAAATCAATGTATAAGAACTCTCATATAATTACTTTTAATTTTTTTTTGGATCCACTTGTGTACCCTTAAACTCTTCTCAAAAGATATTTTAAAATACTCTTGAACTCACTTTGAATTTCAAATCAATGCACAAAGGCTTTCAATAAAAGAAGTCTCATCAACTAGTTTATGTAAAATATAAGCATGAACAACAACGCAAGGATATCAATATATAAAATATCAAAATCTCATAATTAGGAAATCAAACTCAGAATAAAAGCACAATATGAATTTAGGAAAAATTATGAAATTTTGAGTAGAACACTGGATTTTATATATGGTTCGTGGTTTGATCTACAATCCTTAGATCCCATCTGTGGAATTTGTATTGAAGTCTTAAGGCTAAAAAGTTCATTCTACGGACCCAAACTACGACCTGTAGAAGTTTCTACTACCTGTAGATGAGTTTGTAAGAATTGGACCCAAAAATTAACTTCCAGAACATTTTTCCATGAGTGACCAGTACGGGTTGTAGTTTAATCTATGACCCATAGATCAGACTCGTATACCTTTGGATCTAAAAATTCTATTGTGGTTGTCTTTGGTAAAATGGTTATAATAGTTTACTCCAAAATTGAAATGAGGCAAACTTAGTGTAGTTGGAAAGAGGACTTATATACATTTAATTTGATAGGTCAAGGGCCACACAACTCTTTATATATTAAGAGATATGATCGTTGTAAGTTGACCTGAGTAGATGTCACGACCTAGGGGTACCCCCTAGATGGAACATGGTGTACTTGACCCCGAAGGGGTCTCATACAAGCCCTTAGCATACATAAACATAGGAAATAGAAATGATGCGGAATTTAGAATTTTACAATTGAGGTCTTTTTATTGAATTCAAAAGTGATGTCTAGACTTTGTCTCATTCACCATCTACTACAATAGAATGTCAATAAGGTCACAACCCTTTACAATAAAAAAGTCTCAAAAGTAGTCTATAAGAAAATCAACTAGAAGTGAATGACATCTTGTCCTCGAACCATGAGGACTCACCACATGTCTTGGAGATAAGCAATCCAAGCTTTTGTCAAGAAAGGAAGTACACTTCACCTAGCCGGAACCTACACTTTGTAAAATTGTAGAAGAAATAGGGGTTAGCACAACTATGTACTAAGTATGGAAGCATTCATAAAAAGAATCCTTGAAATATAATAAAAAGGACATTTTGGTTAAAAAGTATGCATTTACCATTTTGAGAATCACCATGCACCTTCAAGGTAAACCACAAGTCATAGTCACATTTATCATGCAAGAACATTCTAACATAATAGAACCATCTTTTTAGTAACCTTAAGTCACACTTGTGCAATGTATGCTTAACATCCCATAAGACCAACCACACCAAGTACTCCTTTGAGGCCACCCTCATCATTACATAGCATACATAAACCTCATCATATCCAATACTCGTAGACAAGGAAATAGTCATGTACATTAACTTGAACATAAGGAAAGTCATCCATAGCAACAATCCATTCAACATATATGCATACATTCATATATTATCATAGCATAAGAAACCATCCCATAACACCTTTCTAAGTCTACTTGTGAAATGTAAAAGTGAAGTCCCATACCCCCACTCCTACTAAGTAAAACTCATCAAGAAGTCATAAGTATAGTTCGTGTCATATTCATTATCTTGTCATGTAGGGAAAATAGCCATAGCCGACATAGACCATGTGAGCTAAATGGAATCCGGTGTCGTGTAACCCTACACCGAAAGAAGGTGTCCTACTTGCCTAAGGTAGAAATAAATGTATTAGCTTTTTGGTGGATCCACTCGCTAAAGACCTATTTGGGCACATAGTTATGGGATAGGGAGATTGCTTCTAGAAACCCGACCTATTGTATTGGCGGAGGAGTTTCATCTCATGAGAATAATTTAGATGACCCGGCCTATTGTATTGACGGGAGGGCATCTTCCACATTTTCCATATCCACTCGGTGCTAATCATTATTTCCCAAATTATAATTAATTAGTCTTGAATTGCATTTACATGTGTGAAGGAATACCTTGCCCTTCATTCAATACAACTCATAAAATAGCTCATAGATTCAATTAGGTGAGAATGGACTTTCAACCTTATAATCATCATTTAACATGTGAGTAAACCTTTCACATCATGTTCATATGTTTTTTGAGAATAGCCTTTCAATCAACACAACAACATTATTATCATCCTAGACAGTTCATACATAATCATGTGTAAGGGTAAAGGGGAGAATTATCTTTCAACAATACCACAATTTACACAGTACTCATAGAATCTTCACTTTCTAAGTTTATCATAAGTTCATACACGACTTTCATCAACATGTACAAACCTTCATAGTTTACCCTTCAAGGGTCATGAATCATGTCTCACAATCACACCTATAAATACTACTTTAGGCATAGATAAAGCAAGATTCAATAACTAAAATACCATAGAAACAATTCATAGTATTCCTCTTGCATCAATATGCCCATCACAATTCATGAAATTGGGGTCATGGGGAAATTCATGGGTTCATGGGGAATTTTACTATAAAAATAACCATGAAACATCAAATCAACCATAATATAAAACAATTAACCCATTAAAATCATTTTTAGGAAGAACCCATGGCTAGATTATAAACCCTAGGTTTTGAAGAATCTACTAATTTGAAATTAAAAGTTGAAGGGCTTCATAGAAGAAAGATTTCCATGAATCAAGACTTCTTTTCATGAAATTAAAAGTTGAAGGGCTTGGCACACTGGAGCTTTAGGCGAGATAATAGCCATTCAGTGACTCGCCCAATGGATTAGGCGATCAATAGGCCTTCTTTTCTTCGTTCTTTCAGCTGCCTTGTTCTTTTTGGCGCATTAGCGTCCATGTTTCATTCCTCAATCCATATACCTGAAAATCAAGGATTTTACATATGTTTTTGGCACAAAACAAGCATTTGAGGACATAAAATCTATCCAAATAAAGCCCTTAAATGAGTCCAAATTGTGGACTCATCATTAAGCAAGGCTTAACAAGTAAACCTTGGGGTGTATGCTTGGCTCCAAGTGGATATTTAAGATGAGATGGAGTGTCAGAAAAGATAGGGTCCAGGCTACTAGTAGAAAGGAGAACCACACCTAGTTCATGTGAGGACTATTCAAGTTAAAGGGGGAACTTTTTTGTAGTAGAGTGTGGGTTTTCCCAAAGTTAGGTCTCGTGAGATGAGAGCCTTCACATGATTTGAGTCAAGGTTCCTTGTAGCAATCTCCATATCCAATGAACTAAGACATGCTTAATGAAGCATCTTATATTGTTAAAAAGCATAAATGAACTTAGACATACTTAAGGTAGTATCTCATAGGGTCCATGTGAAGAAGGAACTTAAACATACATAACTGAGTATCTCATAATGTTTAAAGTATAAATGGATTTATACATGCTTAAGTAAGTATCTCATAGTATCCATGCTAATAGTGAACTTAGACATACTAAAGGAAGTATCTCATAGGGTTCAACCTAATAATGAACTAAGATGTGCTTAAGAGAGTACCTCATAGTGTTCCCAGGTTTAATGGGAGATGAACTAATATGTGCTTAAGAAAGTACCTCATAGTGTTCTAAAGAGAGGAACTTGGTTCCAAATCAAGAAGTATTAGTATGAGGACCTAAAAGTGGTACTTAGCATGAGTAGTATTATGGGGTGCTATTCTTGCATTGCACACGTATGACTTAGGGTTATTAAAGAAGAGATTTGAGATATGATTGTTCTATAGTTGCCTTCCTAGATATATTTGACTAAAGGTGAGAAATTGCCTTAATTATGAGAGGTAAGCTAATAATGAGACCAAAGGAAGGGTGAGTATTACTAAGATGACTTCAAGGTTATGCTTAGTGTAAAGGGTAGTATGGGATGCCTTTCATACATTTCACAAGTGTGCTTTGAGGTTACTTAGAAGTATGGTGCCCTTATGGTATAGAGAAGCTTATAGAATTGACTATTTATATAGATTATGATTAAGATGACTAAAAAGGGATACTTGGCTTCGGTGATATTATGGGATGCTATTCATGCTTTGCACTTGTATGCTTTTGAGGTTACTTGAGAATGGTTATATTATGGTATAGATGACTAAGAGTCAATTCTGCTTATTATGATTATGACTTATCTCCTATGTTCGTTAACTATGTCTTATGTCGACTTATGATGATATGATGCTTATGTTGGAGATTATGCTATGACTATGTTATTATCTCTTATGCTTATGTCTTATGTTGACTAACCAATTTGAGATGCTTTTATGGTGTTGTGCTAGCTATTATACTTGGTACATTTTGTACTAACACATATTGCCTACATTCTAATCAAATGTAGGGTTTGGAGAGTGCTATCTTGAAGCTAGGTTTCCTAAGGAGCTAAGGAGTTGAAGATCTTGGTGAGTCCTCATAGCTTCGAGGACAACACCCACATTTACTTTATGTCTTTTATTTTCATGTTGAGACTATTGTATGGGTTGTGTCCCAAGAGTTTATTCTAAAAGTTGTATTAGATGGTTTGAGACAAAGTATAGAAAGACTTTCGCTTGATTTTATGAAAATGACTTCGATTGTAAAAGTTTTAAATTTGCTGTATTTTTCTATTATCTTATGATATGCTAAGGGATTGTATGAGACCCCTTCGGGGTCAAGTATGCCATGTTACGTCTTGGGGGTACCCCTGGGTCGTGACAACTAGCATCCTATCAAGCAAGCAATATAAAAAATAATTCCAAATGCAAAGGAGGAAACATCAACTCCATCTCAAAATATAGACAATGCAACATAAGGAAGTAGGAGCTACATCCACAACCTATTATGCACCAAAGCTCATTATTTCATATCATCATAGGAGGAATTACCTTCTCCATCTAAAATAAGCTCAACACAACATTATGGAGCCAATACGCCATATCATCACAAGTATAGCAAAACATATTTATTAAATCATCTTATGAAATCAAATATTCAATCATCATACTACAATGCACAATAACATGAGGAACATATTTAAATCATGAAAACTCAATTTATGCTAAAGAGGAATTCTCACAAGAACATGCATATCATAAGGAAATCATAAAGGACACTTATAGCACATATGACTTCCAAAACACCAAACTCAAGAAAAACTACTTACCTCAAGTTTGAATAGGAGTAGAAGGAAAAATATGAGGATGGCGAGACTTCATGTCGGCCTCGGCCTCCTATGTAGCACCCTCAACTAAGTGATTCCTCCATAAAACCTTAATGGAAGCTACTTCTTTGTTTCTCAACCTCTTAACTTGTCGATCTAGAATCTCTACCGGAATCTCTTCATAGGAAAGGTTCTCATCAACTCCCAAACCCTCTAAAGGAATGACAGTTATCGGATCACCCATACACTTCTTGAGCATAGAAACATGAAATACCAGGTGAACCAGAGCCAATTCATTTGGCAAGTCTAATTCATAGGCAACTTTCCCAATACACTTCAAGATTTGGTATGGGCCTACATACCGGGGACTAAGTTTCCCCTTCTTGCCAAACCTCATCACACCATTCATAGGTGAGATTTTCAAATAGACCCAATCACCAACTTCAAATTCTAGATCCCTTCTTATATTGTCGGCATAAGACTTTTGCCGACTTTGGGCCGTCCTCAACCTCTCTCTTATGGGTTGGACCTTCTCAATGACCTCATAAACTAGTTCGGGACCAATTAGAGCAATTTCACCTATTTCAAACCACCCAACCAGAGATCTACACCTCCTACCATATAGTGCTTCAAACGGATCCATGGCAATATGTGAGTGGTAACTATTGTTGTAGGCAAATTCTACCAATGGTAGATGGTCATCCCAATTACCTTGAAAATCTATGACACACGCCCTCAACATATCCTCTAAAGTTTGAATGGTGCATTCCTCTTGACCATCCGTAGGGTGAAAGGCCGTACTAAGCTTGACCGTAATACCTAGCCCTTTTTGGAATGCCTTCCAAAAATGTGAAGTAAGTTGAGTACCCCGATCCGATATAATAGATAGAGGAACCCCATGCAACTTTACTATCTCCTTGATGTACAATTTTGCATAGTCTTCTGCCGACAATGAAACTTTGATGGGAATAAAGTGGGCGGATTTTGTCATTCTATCAACAATGACCCAAATAGAATCATGTTGCCTTCTAGTACGAGGCAAACCCACTATAAAATCCATATTCACATCCTCCCACTTCCAAGTGGGAATATCTATATCTTGGGACAAGCCTCCCGGTCTTAAGTGTTTGGCCTTAACTTGTTGACAATTTGGACACTTGGCTACAAAATTCTTTATACCATTCCACCAATAGACTTCCCGTAGGTCACGGTACATCTTGGTGGCTCCCGGATGAATAGAGTACCGCAAACTATGAGCCTCTTCTAAAATTTTCTCCCTCAAGCTATCAACATCCGAAACACATAATCAACCTTAGTACCTAAGCACCCCATCTCCCCCTTGGGAGAAAGCCTCAACGGATTTGTTGAGTACCGATTCTTTCAACTGCATTAATATGGGATTAAGGCCTTGTTTGGACTTCACGTTCACTACAAAGGATGAATCGAAACCACTATGGATAATGACACCACCCTTGGTGGAATCCACTAGTTGGATACCTAACCGCGCCAACCTATGTACATCATGAACTAACTTCTTCTTCTCATCTCCTACATGAGGTACACTACCCATGGACAATCAACTTAAGGCATCCACAACTACATTGTCGTTGCTGGGGTGGTAAAGGACACTCATGTCATAATCCTTTAAAAGCTCTAACCACCTTCTTTGTCGGAGATTCAAGTCTTTTTGGCTAAACACATATTGAAGACTCTTGTGGTCGGTGAAAACATCCACATGGACCCCATATAGGTAATGTCTCCATATTTTCAAACCAAACACTACCACTGCTAATTCAAGATCATGGGTCGGATAATTCTTTTCATTGATCTTGAGTTGCCTTGAAGCATAGGCGATACTTTACCATGTTGCATAAAGACACATCCCAAAACCACTCGAGAAGCGTCACAATACACCACAAACCCATCGGTACCCTAAGGTAAGGTCAACACCGGAGCGGAAGTAAGTCTATCTTTCAACTCTTGGAAGCTTTTCTCACAAGCCTCCGACCACTCAAATTGAGCCTTGTTTTGAGTCAAAGCCATCAACGGAGGAAAAACCCTCAACAAACCTCCTATAGTAACCGACCAAACCCAAAAAGCTTCTAATATCGGTAGGATTTAGAGGTCTAGGCCAACCTTTGACCGCATCCATATTCTTAGGATCTACCTCAATACCCTTGCCCGACACAATATGACCAAGGAAGGCTACAGACCTTAGCCAAAACTCACACTTACTAAACTTTGCATACAATTGGTGGTATTTGAGGACTTGCAATACAATACTCAAATGGTTCATGTGCTCATTTTCACTCTTTGAATAGATCAAAGTATCATCTATAAACACTATCACAAACATATCAAGATAGTGCCTAAAAACTCTATTCATAAAGTCCATGAATGCCGTCGGGGAATTTGTTTGCCCAAAGGACATTACTAGGAATTCATAGTGATCATATCTTGTTCAGAAAGTCATCTTAGGAATGTCAACCCCTCTTACCCTTAGTTGATGGTAACCCGAACAAAGATCTATTTTGGAGAAATAGTTAGCTCCTTGAAATTGATCAAACAAATCGTCAATCCTAGGAAGAGGATACTTTTTCTTTATTGTCACCTTGTTCAATTGGCGGTAGTCAATACACATCCTAAGGGACCCATTGATACGCTCAAATTACACCTCCCTAAAGAAGTATAAGCGATCGTTATCAAGTGAAAAACCCAACTTGTATGTTGGGGTCGATCCCACGAGGAAAATGGTTTAGACTTTACTTTAACCAACAATTATATTCAATTAGTCAAATTACTTCTAGCAACAAATAATAAAAGGGGGGATTTGTGAAACAAATTGTAAGAATTCAGTAAGTAATCAGTAAACAAAAGTAAATTTTGGTTGTTATCAAGATGAGCAAATTAACTAAGGTACACGTGTTCACCACAAGCTCATAACTCAGTAATCCTAGTAATAGCAATCCTTTCCTAGTGTATTACATGCAAAGTGATAAGTTAGGTATCTCTAAATCCTTGGTCCGCCATCTAGAGAATTTCACCCCGCACCTTGGTCCGGCTACGTATGTCTAATTTACTAACCCTTACCTTTACCTCATATTAGACATCATAATCGATGTTTGGCTTAGTTATTACTTCGCACCAATCGACACTAGCCTATTAGATAGTATCACACTAAATCTATGTTGATAATTCTTTTCTTGTTGATTACCTCCTTGGTCCGGCAAGTAGCAACAAGGCGAGTTCTAACGCGTGCACTCGTTAAAAAGACTTTTGAGCGAAAGAATTATCAATGCATGCAAAACACTATTCAAGAATTACTTAATTACTATTCATACTTTGTTAATCGCTCATGGATCCCACAACCCTAGTTGTGGATTTAGTTACCCATATTAGCAAGAACACAATTCATAGTTTTAGATGAAGAAATCATGAACTTAAGTAAATAGAATAATAAACCCAGAAATTCAACTTGAATTGCAAATCCACAATCTTCACAACGAACTTAGGAAATCAATAATTGCTAGGGTTGCAAATTAATCTCCAAAATCACCAAGTAAAACTAGAATAATAATATCTAACCCCCAAAAATGAGGTTTACATGCCCTATTTATAGAAAACAAATCTAAATTAAAAGGGAAACAAATTAAGGAAAGTTTGTTCAAGCACGCGTCTTCATTCCACGAGACTGACTTACGCGTCGTCAATGGATCTACGGTCCGTAAGTCCCTTCCATTTGCAAGGACTTGGAAAATATTTCAGCTTCCAAAAAAATCAGCTTCTCTGAAGCAAACGACAGACTTGCAGTACGGACCGTAGATTGATCTACGGTCCGTCAATCCCCTCCGTAGCTCCATACTTAGAATCTTCAAAAAAATCAGGTACTGGAACCCTCGCAGTATCAATCTACGGATCAACAGTACGGTCCGTAGATCAATCTACGGACCGTCAATGGCCACCGTGGTTCCACACTTGGTCAGATTTCCCTGATTTGTCTTCCATACCCTGCCTGCTGATCTACAATTATAACCTATGGACCGTCAATGGACCTACGGCCCGTAGATCACCTCCGTGAATGCCCTTTTCTGCATTTCTCTTAGCTGTCTCTATACTTCCGCGCCTGAACATCCTTCCTGCAAAATATGATAAAAACACATAAAAACCAATACAAAAAGGCCCTAGACTCACACAACTTGTAAGTGAAATGTATTAGAAATATCGTAAACTCACGATATATCAACACCCTCATCTTAAATTCGTTGTTTTCTCTCAAGCGACCTACTACGACTCTAAACGAGACTTGTATAGAAGCAAGCATTTCAGGCTCAAGCAATCACATGGTTCTCTCCCCCCCTCACTTTTCAGATGCAAATTCGTCCTCTTAGACTCGACAGGCTAATTCATGCGGGTCTCACCATGACACAGATCGACCAACTGACACGCAACATACACCTTCTCACTATCACCAAAGTACCAACTTTCCGACAATGTAACTAGTGCCCTTACTTCAAACGAAATCCCCTTTTCACAAAGATGAATGTCATTCAGGGTACAAGGATTTATTCAACACTCACGCTCAGAAGTAATTTCCAATACAGTTAGTGCTCAATGCCATAAGCTTGCCCTTATTTTCACTGCTTAGACTCTCCAAACTAGACTCTAGGATCACTATAGGACTTTCTTGGCTTGTAACGTACGCTCAGGGTCAGGTGTGGTACACTTGGGTACTGCTTAGTGACTTTCTGCCCTCCTTGACATTGCACTAGTCTTTCAACCTCTTTTTGCCCTATTTTTGTCATCCTATCATTTTACCTTCTTTCCCTTAATTTTCTTCAACCACGGATGTGACTTTAGACTTTGTAGCTCTTTTTACTTTTTTTTTTAGCTCTCATCAAGTCACATCCTTTCCTTTCTCTTTCAACATCAGACTCTTTTCATACCCATTTTTTTTTCAGTTTCCTCTTTCATAGCCACCCTCAACTTATGGATTTTCCATTAACTAAGGTGCACAATACCGGTGTCGGGTCAGGGCCAAGATTGAAGTTACTTTTTACATTGGCCACCCTCAACTTAGGCTTTTGGCCTAAGTCGAAGTGCACATGTCCAAGGAGGGACCAGGGCCAACATAGTAGATTGTGGAAAGGTGAGTTAGTGGTTTAGAAAGAAAAATGGTCTAATTTAGGCTCAAAGTATTTGGATCAAAGGGAGCATTTATTTCATTTGGTTGGATCCTTCTTTTAGGCAATTTGTGGACTTTTCAGAACAATGGCCTATGATCACTTCCTAACCTCTAGATTGAATTGTCTTAGTAGGACTAACCGGGCAAGTTCTAGTTTTGCACAAAAACTGTTTGAACACTTAACGATTCTCACCCACTCTTGGCACATAGTTACATTATCAGATTATCAGTTTACCCAGTTCAAGTTTCAGCTTAAGTCACGCCATCGAGTTGATTCGTTATTATGTCATACTCAGAGCCAACACATTCAACTAATCGTAGCCTATAAATTCTAGCATACATCCCAAAAACTGACGGGTATCATTTTTCATAAACCATCATGCTTCTTTCTTTATCATGCTTCTACACATACGGTCCTAAGACATGCCAGTTCAACATAGATTAAACAGTCTCTTGGGGAAAAAGAACACAGGCAAGAAAACCCTAAGAGAGGATTTTTGAGTTGGGTTACTCAGATTTCACCTTATTACTCACAATCCATTTACTCCACCCCCAACAAAAATAGATGCGATTGTCCCCAATGCATACAAAAACCATAAAAGAAAATGGATTGGGTGAAGCAAACCTGTGGCGCAAAGCACCGACGAATCATCAACAAGCAGGGGGTCCGGTTTCTCAGAGCCCACTGGAACAATAGTTGGGGCACCCTCAATAGTGCCCATATCATCAATCATAGCACCCTCAGTAGTGCTCTCTATCAATCTCACCGCACCATCTGTGATGCTCACAACGTCCCTCAAAACAGGCTGGACCTCTACAACTGGGGCAGAGCTCGATGTCCCTGCAACTCTCTCACGCACCCTCTGCTGGCGCAACTCTTCATCTAAAATCGAAGGCCTCCTAGCCTCCTTCTCCTGCCTACGCTGTCTCTTTTGAGATTTCTCCTCCTCAGTGCGACGAGAACGGTGCCGCTTACCTTTGGCGTATGTAGGTTCAAGCGGATCCTCGATGGTCCCATTGAATAAAGCATCCATCACTGTATCATCAACCATTGCAGTAGGTGCAACCTGAGGCTCAACTGAAGGGGCGGCAAGAATGACATCAATGTCGTTCCGAAGACTGGCTAATTCAGCCTGCAAAGTAGATAGATCTATGGCCAGGGCTGATCGCTCGAGGACTCACAAATTCAAAAACATCAAGACGCTTATTAACAGCCTGGACCTTCTGGTCTATCATCCCCTCCATCCTTCACTCCATTCTAAACGGCTTTCCTCCCCTACCGGTTTCAACATTAGGATGGCATAGTATATAAGTTTTCTCTCTGTTTCCAGTGTGCTAATAAACTAGAAATCATGATTCAAATAGTTCTAATACATAATAACTAACATAAATTTATTCAATCATATATATGATATTCAGGAATATATGAAATTATTTCCGCATATTTTTTGAACAATATACCTTTGCCTCTTGCTTAGCCATGCTATCTGAAATATCTGATTGGATTTCAGATTTTTCCATTAGTATTTTAAATATTTATCTTATTTGAGAGAGTGTTTTCTGAAGGAGGATCTTTATTTAGGCGTTGGCTGCCTTTTTAAGTTACATATCCGTCCTTTATATAGAAAGGATTTTCATACTACACTACAGTAATGTACTACTATTCACTTTAACACTTGTCACCTAATAAATCACACCCCCTACCATCCCTTACACTTGCCCATCATGATACCTTACACTTGTACACCTACTTTATGACACACCATACCTTACTTTACACTTGTCCACCATTCCTATATACTTACTTTAATATGCACATGCATAATAATGCATACTTGACTAATTTACATAATAATGCATACTTGACTAATTTACATCTTATCTACACATCTTTTTGACTACTTTATGTTATTTACTTTATCTTTTTTGCCCCTTTGTCTGCTATTTGCATCTTATCTTCATCATCTTCTTTTACTCTAAATCGACATCTGGAATTATGTTATCTTCACTGTTACATTTTGAACATATGTGATCAGGATATTTATGTCCAATTAATTTGCAATATCTGGTTAATAACTCTGTCGAAATAAATCATGCCTTTAGTGCTCTCGTCGTAGGTCGTTCTTATGGCTTAAGTAATGACAAAATCCATCTCTGGACTTCATCCATATCTACTTTCCTTAGCTCCCTTTAATTGGAATAAATCATTAGATGATCTCTTGCATAGTAGCTCCATATAGCGTTTCCATTTAAATAATTATTTGCTAGCTCCTATATGATAGTTGATATACCAATTATTCTTTTGTTGGCATAAAAACTTGGTATCTCTATTTTGCATATCTCTTCTTGTTGTCCGATGTCCTTGGGTATAATCATATCTTTAGTTAGTCCTATCTTGATAACCTGTATTGGAGGTTTTATTTCCTCGTATAATATCTCCGCTGGTACTGTATAGAATTTTATATAAAATAAATTTCCTTTTGTAACTCTTTTGTATGTGACGAATGCCTTGTGTAGTTTTGGTATACCACTAACTTCTTCTCCGTCGTATGTGTATACAGTTTTTAACAGTTCGTAGTTGTAACATGTTCTTACTAAATTAGCGTTAGTTTTTGGCTGTGCAATTAACTTGTTATATCCTTGTAGCTTTTGTGTCAAATAATCTTAGTTTGGTTCTTTCGTAGTTGATCTGGGGTTAATGTTTAAATAAGTTTGGATTTTGTGTATGTTTTCGATATAGGTTCGTGTGATGTAGTTATATGTCTTTTTCTCATTTTGGTTTTGCAAACTATCTGCGTATGTAGATGTTTGTGGTTCTATGGACATATGTCTAGGTGTCCTTTAGGTAAATGGTTTTGCGAATAGCTGGTTTAAGTTCACATTTTTATGTTGTTTATCGCTAACTTATTTGCTTGTACCTGCAGCTGTATTTAAACAAACATTATGGGTTTTAAGGAGTTTCCCACCGTCTCCTTTTAGCTCTGGGTTTTTTTCGTCTTCCGATCGACGTAGCTCCGCATTTTTATAGTCATACTGCTGACTAGCTTTAGACTTCAGATTATCTTCATTAGTCTTTATCTTTTGTATCTCGTTGTCCATACTATCCACTTTTGTACAAAGTGTAGTAATAGCTTTGAGTATCTTTTCGATTGTATCTTCTTCCTCAGTCTCAGTCTGAGTAGCTTTGTCGTGATAGGTAATCTGCAATAACATTCTTATCAGTTTTTATTACTTCAATTGTAAATGTAAAATTTAATATATTTAATACCAATCTCCTTATTTCTTTTGTTGTTACCGAATCTTGTATTTTTCTTGTTAGCCACCATTTTACTTGTGTATTATCTGTTCTTATAATAAATTCGTTATATACAATATATGGTTCAAATGATAATAAACACTTATACACTGAATATAATTCTTTTCTATTTATTTCCCATTTTATTTCTGTATTATTAAATGTTCCTGAATAATACCTACAATGATGTTCTATCGTATTGCCATCATATCCATATTTTAATATTCCTCCATAACTTTTTTCACTCGCATCTGATTCTACTATATAAGTAAATTTTTTTTCGTCCAGAAAATATAGTTTAGGTAGGTTTTTACACAATAATTTTATTTTTTGTATTTGTGTTTGGTCTTTCTTGTCAAATTGGTATTCTACATCTTTCTTTAATTTTTGTTGTAATGGTTTTAAATTCTCAGCTAATTTTGGTATGTATTCTCTTACCTGGTTCACTAGTCCTAGAAATGATTGTAATTTCTTTTTCGTATCTAGCTGTTCATTTGAGTTAATTATTTTTGTACTATATCCGTTTGCATTTTTATTCCATTTTTATCTATTTGTATTCCTAGGAATTCTATTTGATTTTTCATTATGTCTGCTTTCTTTTTACTTAGACTTATGCCTGAATATTCTATAATATGTATGAATTTGTCTAATAATCTTATGTGTTCATCTTGGGTTTTAGAATATAGTAATATATCATCAATATATACTACACAATTTTCCAATTGTTTAAAGTAGTTATCCATAAAGTGTTGATATCTACCTGGTGCATTTTTATATCCGAATGGTAATACATTCCATTCATAGAATCCTTGTGGTACAGTGAATGCTGTTAGTTTTTTAGATTCTTCTTCTAGTTTTAAGTGATAAAATCCTGATTTACAATCAAATTTGCTAAAATAAGTATATCCTTGTATTTGTCTTATCTTTAGTATTTTATTCGGTATCAGATAATTATATGTTTTAGTTTTTGCATTTAAATTTGGGCAAATTACAGAAATCATATACTTTTAAGGCAAAATTATAATTTATCCCTTCAAAGTTTATAGTTACAAAAATCCCTCAAATTGATACAATAATATGAGCGTTGATACATTAATCTGATGCGCAAGATACATTAATCGTTAAGTAAGATACATTACATTTTATACATGATACACTAATCTTATGTACATTTTATACATGATACACTAATCTGATGAGCGAAATACACTAATCTGATACACGAAAATAGGGATTTTGGAGATTCGTAAAACTTATAGGGAATAATGGTAATAAATAAACTAAAAGGTGGGATTTCTTTAATTTTTCCTTTAAATTTCTATAATCAATAACCATTCTGCTTTTTCCTCTTTTTTGTTCACTATGTTTATTTACGATAAATATCAGAAACAATGTTATTTCATACCATTGTTGGTTCAATTTATTATTACTCTTTTATTTTCATAATTTATTATTAACTATTTATCTTCTAGATTATATGGTTTTACTTGTTCTAGCCATTTTATTCCTAAAGTGATATTTTCATCTCCTTGATATATTTTAAATTTTATTACTATTGGTACGCCTCCAATGATTATTTCCTTTTCTGTAGTTTCTTCGGTATACATTAATGTTTTTGGTAGTTCGGGGCATATTTGTTTAGTAGTTATTATTTCATCTTCCGTTACTAATTCTCTTGTAATATAGTTTTCTTCTAGTCCTGTATTTATTAATATTAAATATTTTCGTTGTTCCATTATTCCCATTATGTAATAATGATGTGGTTTTATTTCTTCTTCTATTGATTTTTGTGGGGTTTTATCTATTCTTCTTGAGGTACTCATTTTTGATGATATTTGGGGTATCTCATTATTTATTCTTTTCGATGTGGTTAGTCTTTCTTTTACTATTTCTAAATCTTCTTCTATATCAATTTCATTATAACTATAATCATTTTTATCTATGACTGTAACTATCCTTTCAAAGGGATCTTCTATTTTTATTTTATCTATTTTATTTTTTGCTGTTATTTTATGTTTTGTTGTTAGAACATATAAGTTTTTACATCTAGCTGTAAATGTTTTACTTCCTAGGGCTAGTTCTATTCCTGACATTCGCCAGTATAATACTAGTGATCTTGTTTCGAATGTTGAATATCCATTGAACTCAAGTTGGTATTATCAAGTTGCTCCAATTGCATCTTAATACACTCGTATTTTTCTTCTAACTCCTTATCTTGTTCACCAATATTGGAAGAATAAATTGAGATCTATCGTCAACTCTGTCATGTCTCTCCATCGAAAAATTTGCAATTCATGGCCTCATTGTGAGGACAAGACCAAAATCTACTTCTCAGAATGCAATCTGACCAAGAGCTCTACATTTTCAATAAGATTCCATACTTGCACCGCACTTCAACATTGATCATATTTTCATCCATTCACAACATATTCAACTCAAATTTTTTCATTCCTAACCTAACATTTATGCATAAAAATTATGAAAGAAATTTTAAATCAGAACTAATAACCAACATAAAAAAGTATACAGATAAAGAATATACACAAAAAATAACCTTACCTTCAGGAATCAATGAGCAATTTGAGTGTGATTAAAAGCAATTTCAATTAAAAAATTTACTCATCTATAAATGAAAGGGGACCCAAGAAGATTATGAGCATCAATAGCAAAAAATTATAAGAAAGTTCATCCAAACTCATGTAAGTGAATTTGATCAGGCTTATTTAACATCATCAATAAGAACAAACCATAAATCCTAAACCTTAAACCCCTAAATAGAAATACTGGGGAAAATACGGGCAACTATGTCACGACCTTAGACCTCTACTAAGCACACTGTGTGGCACTTAACAACTCGCTCACAAATCTATCACGCTCTTGCAAGCTCAAGTAAGACTTTTAAACACTAAGGGTGTGTTTGGTATGAAGGAAAATGTTTTCTAGGGATAATATTATCCAAGAAAATGCTTTCTTGGAGAACAAGTGGATTTCTAACTTATTTTCTCATGTTTGGTTGGTGAGTAGAAAATATTTTTTAATGTTTGGTTGTGAATGAAATATAATTTTCAGAAAATAACATTTATTTTTGGCTTGAGACTAAAAATTACTCTTTAGGAAAATAATTTTTGATCCGAAAATCAACCCAATAATTGATCTAAGACCCAACTCCGACACCCAAACTAGGACAAGACCCCGATGATCGTTCCAAAATTCAACCCTGAGATCTAACCCAGACTTTCAATCCTGTACATGACCCGGGATTATTTTTTTTCAAAAAAAAAATTATTTTTTAAAAAAAAAAAACAAAATTTGATGGTATCGCGGGGCTGTGGGGATGGGGTGGGTGGGGGTGGCATAAAAATGTTTTTTTTTAAAAAACAATTGAAATATTTTCTAAATCAATTTTTAAAATTTTTTTATGGGGTGACTAGGGTGGGGGTAGCGGGGTAGGGGGGTAGGGTAGGGAATGGCGTAAAAATGAAAAACATTTAAATTTGAAATATTTTCCCAAAACAAGGATTTTTTTTTAAAAAAAAATTAACGAGGATGTCCGGGGAGGGGGGGGTGGGTAGGGTTGGGGGTGGCATAAAAATGAACTTTTTTTAAATTTCAAATATTTACCAAAAATGTAAATTATGTACAAGACCCTATTCTAAAACTCTCCACACAACTAGAAGGTTCCAAGAACTTCCATGAAAATCTATGGAATTCTAAGGTTTTCTTAGAAATTCTCTCTATATTTCTAGTATATTCCACTAAGGACTATTGTTCTTCCAATATAAGCCTTCCACATTGATAATTTCTCAAACTCAGTGTCGCGCATAATAATAATTATGTACAAGACCCTATTCTAAAATTCTCTACACAGCTAGAAGAATCCAAGGACGTTCCATGCAAATCTATGGAATTCCAAGGTCTTTCAAAAAAATCTCCTTATATTTCTAGATTATTCCACTAAGGACTATTATGTTCTTCAAATATAAACCTTCCACATGAAACAATTTCTCCAAAATATTCCCAGTTCACACAAATCCACTAGCCCATCGCGTACTAATTTTTCCAACACTGTGTAATGAACGTTATCGAATAATCCATCTGTAAACATCACTATCACATCCCATGTTCTTACTGTAACATTAATTTCTTGTATCACACTTGAATCATCAAATTTAACACCATTCCCTAACTGAAAAGGATAATCGAATCCTTTTTGCGGAATTTTCGATTTGTAAACTATTACCCTGTCTCTTATAGCAACAAATCCACTATCTCCAAGGTTGACCGTGTGTACAATATCACACATTAAAGTCAAAATACAAGTTGTTGACGAACCTTGACATTTCGTGTTAAAATAAGCATCGTTGAGAACCTCCATTGGCTGAATTTTGTTCCTTTGATCTTTCTGCTTGTGAATCGATAATTCATTATTTATAATTAACTATCTCTAATATTCTCCATAATTGACGCCCAACCACCAACGACATCCGCTACACCTATGATTTCTTCCTCTATATAAAAAGATGTGCATCGTCCCTAAGAGGAGCTTTGTTATATTTTGGTATGTAAAACGAGTTAGCAGCCATCTTCATCTTGAAATTCCCATTAATAAAACTTGAGACATTAGAACACTCACATAAAAAGTTTAGATCCTCATCTATATCCATCTCGTCTACAACATCTATCTCATCTATATACATCTAGTCTATAGCCATTAAAGAAACGAGTAAAGAAGTGACAAAGCTGAATATTTAGAAAAGGGGATTCAAAAAGAATTACCAGAGTACTATCGCGCTTAGGACTTGAACTTGTGACCTAAAACAATTATTATATTTCTTTTACAAAAAAATCAAATCTTGACGGATTTCTTCATGTGAATTCACTAGTTCATATATAGTGAAAATAAATAAACCGTTTCCCATAATCAAGCAAAACACCAAAACATTTTATGGATACTCAATTACACCTTGAGATACTGGGTAATCTCTCTGTTTCATTATGTTTGACCAATTTGACTTGGCACGGAGCTTAAGAAAAGAAAAAAGAATTTTGAATCGCGTGGTATAAAAATAAAGATATGTCAAATGTATAAAAAATGTCCATTAATTTTGTGATCTTAAACATATCATATGGAAAGTAGAAACTAAATAATTCCTAAAAAGTTTAAAATAAAACAATTGTTTAATCTCGACTCTCCATATGACATGTTTAAGACCACAAAATCAACAGACATTTTAATGCATTTGACATATCTTTATTTTTATACCACAAAATTCAGCCAATGGAAGTTCTCAATGAGGCTTATTTTAAAGCGAAATGTCAAGGTTCGTTAACGGCTTATATTTTGACTTTAACGTGTGATATTGTATATGCAGTCAATATTGTAGATAGAGGAGTTGTTATAACAGTCGGGGTAATAGTTTCCAAATCAGAAATTCAGCAAAAAGGATTCAATTATCCTTTTCAGTTAAGGAATGGTGTTAAATTTGATGATCAAAGTGTTGCACAAGAAATTAAAGTTACAGTAAGAACAAGGGATGTGATTGTGATGGCTACACATGGATTGTTCGACAATGCTCACGATGTTGAGTTGGAGAAATTAGTACGCGACGGGCTAGTGGATTTGCATGAACTGGGAACATTTTCAATGATGTTAGCACGAAAGATTGCAGAATATACACTGCAGAAAGTAAAAGCATTTATACACCTTTTGCCATAGACTGCCTCAAAGTTGGCAAAGATCGTGTTGGTGGCAAGCGTGATGACATTACAATAATAGTTGCCCGTATTTTGCCCTAGTAGTTGTATTTAGGGGTTTAACGTTTAGGATTTATGGTTTGTGCTTATGGATGATGTAAAATATGCCTGATCAAATTCGCTAACATGAGTTTGAATGAACTTTCTTATATTATTTTGCTATTGATGCTCATAATCCTCTTGAGTGCCCTTTCATTCCTATATGAGTTTAAATTTTAATTCGTGTGTGATATATAAAATATTTAGACTATCAAATTACTTATAAGTTAAATCTCATGATAAACGTTAAAAATAATTGGTTACATAGTAAACAGTTCAATGCTTTGTTTCCCCTATGTAAGATCAGAGTAGTCTACTTAGAAAACAGGCTGCATACAAAGATCTATTGATCCATATGAAACAATAGTTATTTGTTGACCCCTTGTCCTAGATGTTGTTTGGTCACTAAACCCAAAGACCGAGGAGTTAACTCGGATGGACTGGATCGAACCTACGGAAACTCCTGGTCCTAGGGAGCGTTTCCCCTTTAACGAGCCCTACACTATATAAATCTAGATTAGTTAAGCTAATGGAATGTATCGCTATGTACCGTTTGTGCTTCCACTGAATCATTGCTAATCGACAATCTCATTTTAGCAGTACTAGTATCGAAATTTCTGCATATCTACCTCCGTGCCTATTTGCATTTCTAACTATCGGCAACTTAAGGTTACAGACACCTAATTTGTCATTGTTGTCCTTTCTCTCTAGTGTCACCCATTTATTTAACTACATATGCCTCATCTCCATCAAATTCCTCTGATTTTACATTTAACTGTTCTGACTCTACCAAGGCCTCCCTTTTGGTAGCGATTCCATCATCTAAAGCTGAAGAACATTCTCTGTGACTTCCATCTATTCTAATCTCATCACATTTCTGCACAAATTCACAACATACAGAGGCATTCAACTTTATTTTTAAACTAAGCTCATTTTGAAGCAAAGACAGCATTGGTGCAACCAACAGAGGTAACACAGAAGGGGCGATATTACCTATAAAATCTTGATCAGTTATAGCCATGCCAGTCCGGAATCAAGGATGTCTCACCACATGCTGATGAAAAGAGATCTTACTGAACATCTGCTATCGTGAGTACCTGAAACTGCATTATAAAATGGTGCAACGCCAAATGACATCAGTACATGGAATGTACGCTATGTAATAAGACCGAATGAAATAAATAAATAACTGAACTAAATAAATGAACTGAAAAGAAACTGAAAGTACCCTCGTTATACCCCGTTTTAACTCGCGTCAAATAGTGTACAACAAATTGGTGATTTCTAAATTAATTAACTTAAGAAGTCGTCACCTAATTATTTTTACGGTAAATTAGGACACCTAAATATTTAACTAATGTAATGCTAACATTAACTCCAATTAATGATCTACTTAATTTATGTGATTCTTGATAAGGCTCTAGTTATCCTAAATGGAAGAGATTAAGTATCCTTTAGATCCATTAAAAACAATTGCTGATCAAACTTAGGTTAAATTTATAAAGTTTTTGAAACAACTAAACAAATTTTAAATATCTATTATAACTAGGTGCTAATTGGTTTTAGAAAGATAAAAGTAATATCGTGACTAGCTAACTTAAGTTGTAAAATTAATCAAAAAATATTAATTTCATGCGGACAATAAATGACTTTCTTTTTTTGAGATAAGGGTAACTTTCAATAAATGACTTTCCCAACTTAAAAAGAGGGTCAAATTAAAAGAAAATTCATTCATGAGTTTGAAACATTTTGTTTAAAAAAAATTAAAAGAAATGCATTGATTTTTCATATTTGAAAGGAAAGAGTGATATCAAGAAAAAACTTAAAAGAGTCTATTGAAGTCTTAAAAAAAAACATGTTCCCATCTTTCGTGAAAATAAAAAATATTTGAAAAGGTTTGCTTTTAGAAAAATCTTTCTAAAAAATTAAACATCTTTGGAAATACAACAAAACTTTTTAAAAAAAAATTTAAAAGGCTCTCCCAAGTTTTTAACAGAAACAAAATAAATTTAAAAATGGACACAACGTATTGAACGATTTAAAACAGTTAACCAAACAAATGACTTTATTAGATAAAGATTACTGCTCTATTGTTGATTAAAGATTAACACCAAGAATAACTACAATATGAGGGCAAAAGATTTCATATCATGATTCTTAACTAATTGATTAAAGATAACTACTCTATTGTTGATTAAAGATTAATCCATAGAGATTGACAATAAGAACAAGAATTCATTATCATTTCAGGTTTGTAAAAGCAAACTCATGTCTTTGCGACTGAAGAGTAAAAACTTCATTATCCATGATTCTT
>NW_026020200.1:1525963-1532139 GCF_900185275.1 Solanum verrucosum
TACTATTATCAAATATTATTTTCTGTTCTAAAGATTCTTCGTCTTGATGTTTTTCTTTATTTATTATTTGTATATCTTTCAGTCATTTGTTATATTATAGAATTCATTTCTGATTCTATTTCTATTTTATCTATCATTTTTTTGATAATTCATATATACTATCATTGCTTTCTAATTCATAATCTACGTATTCTATTTGTGTATTTTTCATCGTCTATTATTATTTCTGATATTTGTTTTTTCTTTGGATTTTTAGGTAATTTACAATCTCTAGCTATGTGTCCTAATTTTCCACAATTATAACAAGTACATTCCATTAGTTTTCTTTTTGGTCTATATGGTCTTTTGGTTTTGTAGTTTTTTTTTACATAGTACCTTCTTCTTGGTTTTTTATATTTATATTTTGATCTATATTTTTTATTATATTTCTTTCTATTTTTATAATACCTATCCGTACAACCAAATTGAGGTGCTGTTTTATTTTTGCAAACATGCCATGTCTTTTACCAATATTTTTTCCATTTTTATTTCTTCTTTATGTTTTCACATAGTTCCATAAACCATCGTTGCAAGAATTTTATTCTAGCTCCTAAGGTATCTGTTAATTCTGCTTCATTCCAACTTTTTATTACTTTTGAATTAAAAGGTTCTGGTAATTTTGTAAAATATAATTTTCTTTTTTCTTTACTTTCTTCTATGCTATATGTTCCTTTATAATAGTATTCTTTAAATGCACATGTATATTCATCTATGTAACACATATTACATATTGCTAATTTTGTCATTCGATTTCGATTCATGATTTTTTCTTTATTTTGTTCTTCTACCTCTGTTGTCATACTATTAAATTCATTTCTTATAGCTATTTAGTATTTATATAGTATTTCCATAGATGTAGTAGCTATTCCTCCATCGAATGTTTTATTACTTCTTAAAGTTATTAAGCTTTCACTTGTTAAATTTTGTAGCCATAATTTTACTGTTCCTATAAGTGTTCTTTCTATGTATCCTGGTGCCTCTGTTATTACTATCTTGTTATCTATTAATTGTTTTGATATGTATCCCATCCATAATTGGATTGTTTTATTTATATTTGCTACACAATCTAAATCTAAAAAATCATGTTGTCCAATTATTGGTTTAGGTGTCCATTTTTTACTTTATCTTTTATCCCATGTAGTTTTTTCTTTATCATATTGTTTATAGTTTTCATTATAATATTTTGGATTAAATTTTTTTGGGGTTTTTACTCCTGATGTGCTAGGTTTTTTATTCATGTCTACGTCTTCTGTATTTACTTCTAAATCCGTTGTATTGTCCATGTTTGCTAAAAGTTCCGTATAGGTTTCGCTTGTTTCCGAACGGTCATTTGGATTATTGTCATTTATTTCATCAATTTTTATTTCAGGTAGATTATTTTCTTCTTTTTCTTCTAATTCTTCTAATTCATCTTCTAATTGTAATTTTTCTTTAAATTTAATTATCTCATTTGCTAATTTTGTTTTTTGTTCTTTTTCTTTTTGTTTAATTTCATACATTTCTTTTAATATTGCTAGCTCTTTTCTAACTCTATTATTTTAGTATGTTTTACTTCTTCTAATTATTGTACTTTCTTTTTTGCTTGTTGTTTTATTTTTTCAATTTCCGTTTTTCTATCTATTTCTTCATTTTCTTTTGTTATTCTTATCATAGCAGTTAAACTATCTTCTAGCTTTACCGTTTCTTTCTCTAACATTAAACTTAGATTGTCACTATTTTCTTATATCTTCTTCCTAGATTAGAAAATATTATCTTTATTTTTAATCCGTCATAGTTTTCGTATATTTTTTCATCTATTGCATATTCTTCTTTATTCATTTATAAATTATATTGTAGTTTATATTCTAAGTTATTTATTTGTATTTCTAGATATAAAATAGTTTTTCTCTGTGCTACTCTAGATTTTTTACAGATTCCTGCAAATATATTACTATTAAGTCTATTTTGCCTATGTCGCAATTCTTGTCTTTTTGCTATAATTATTTCGGTAAGTTTTTGTCTATATTCTTCATTCTCGTTATTCATTGTTTCTTTAAATATTGAATATATTTATATTCTATTTTAGATATATTATCTATTAATTGATCTAATTTATCGTTATCAGTTTTTGTGATGTTGAGTTTTTTATATTCCGGGTATAATTTGTTTAATTTTCTTCTTATTTTTCTTAATTTTCTACTAATATGTTTCTTACTATGCTTCAAGTACACTCAACATCTCAACCTCAGGCACACAGCGACGAATAATCCCATCAGCACAACTACGATACAAGTAAGGTTCATCCCAAAAGAATTTCTTCACATCATGCATAAACTTTTTCCTTTGGTGAAAAGACAAATCGGGGGGCACAATATCGCTTGCCAAATAATTAGCGAAGTCTGCGAACCAAGGAATCAAATCATGAGAAGCAGCCAATACCTGTTCATCTGGAAAAGCATCATTAATTTCAGCCCTATCTCCAAGCTTTAGCATAGCCTCTTCCTCTAATCTGGACAAGTGATCGGCAACTTGATTTTCGGTCCCCTTTCTATCTTTCACTACAAAATCAAACTTTTGCAGCAACAATACCCATCTAATCAATCTTGGTTTTGCATCCTTTTTCGCCATCAAATACCTCAATGCAGAATGGTTATATGCACTATGACCTTAGTACCATGCAAGTAGGATCAAAATTTCTCGAATGCAAAAACTACCGCAAGAAGTTCTTGTTCGGTCACAATATAATTCTTCTGGGCCACATTTAGAGGTTTGCTAGAATAGTAAATAGGGTGAAAAATTTTCTCTCACCTTTGACCCAATACTACACCAAGCGCCACTCCACTCGCATCGCACATTACCTCAAACGGTTGTCCCCAATCCGGTGAAATAATGATTGGTGCAGTAACCAACTTCTCCTTCAACTCTCCAAATGCTCTAAGACAAGCATCATCAAAATAGAACTTACACTCCTTCTTCAGCTGTTTGCACAACGGATGTGCAATTTTGGAGAAATCTTTGATGAATCTCTTATAAAAACCTGCACGCCCAAGAAAACTTCTAACACCTTTTACAGAAATGGGTGGCGGAAGCTTTTCTATTACCTCAACTTTAGCTCTATCAACCTCAATACCTTTCTCTGAAATTCGATGACCCAACACTATACATTCTTTAACCATGAAATGACACTTCTCCCAATTTAGCACCAAGTTGCAGTCATCACACTTTTAAGCACCACGGCCAAATGATCTAGACAACGATCAAAAGAATCACCTACAACTGAAAAATCATCCATGAACACTTCAAGAGTGTCCTCCACCATATCAGAAAATATTGACATCATACAACGCTGGAAGGTTGCTGGAGCATTGCACAACTCAAATGACATCTGTTTGAAAGCAAAAGTCCCATATGGGCAAGTGAATGTGGTCTTCTCTTGGTCTTCTGGAGCTATAGAAATTTGATTGTAGCCGGAATACCCATCAAGAAAACAATACCAACCCTTTTCCTGCAAGTCTATCCAACATCTGGTCCATGAATGGCATAGGAAAGTGGTCCTTTTCTGTCCACGCATTCAACTTCTAGTAATCCATACAAACACTCCATCCAGTAACGGGCCTCGTTGGAACAAGCTCATTTCTTTCATTTGGAACCACAGTCATACCACCATTTTTAGGCACACACTGCACAGGACATACCAAACTACTATCTGCAATGGGATAAATAACTCTCGCATCCAGCCACTTGATGATCTTCTTTTTAACTACCTCTTGCATAGGTGGATTTAATCTTCTCTGGTGCTCGATACTAGGCTTATGATCTGGCATGAGTTGGATTTTGTGAGGGCAAATACCGGGAGGAATCCCAATAATATCCGCAATAGTCCACCCAATAGCTCGCTTGAACCTTTTTAACATAGTCACCAAGCACTCTACTTGTCTTGCATTCAAATCTGCCGCAATGATGACCGGCAAAGTATTCTCTTTGCCCAAGTATACATACCTCAAATGCGGTGGTAGAGCCTTAAACTCCAATTTCGGTGCCTCCACAATAGATGGTCCTGCGGGTGGGGACTCGCGATTCTTCAGGTCTAATTCATACTTCTTTGGTTTGGGCCGATATTCACACCTATCAAGTGCGGCTACCAACTCATCATACTCTTCAATACCATCACTATCGAAATTCATCATAACTGCTGCTAGTGCCTCAACACCTAGTTGCTCTTACCGCATTGCAGTGGGCTTTGGGTCCCCTAGACCCAAATTCTTGTAAATAGACAAGGGCATGAGGTTGATGCTAGCACCAAGATCACACAATGCCTTAGCAAAATGTAACAACCCTATAGTACATGGGATCGTGAAAGCACCAGGGTCTTCCTTCTTCTGCACAAGAGATCTTGTAGCAATAGCGCTACAATGCTGCAATCTATCATCATCTTCAAAACTCACAGACCTTTTCTTTGTGACCATATCTTTCATAAACTACGCATACCCAGGCATTTGCTCTAAGGCTTCTATCAAAGGAACATTGATAGAAAGCTGCTTCAACATAGTAATAAACCTGCGATATTTACCATCTTCAGTCTTCTTCACTAACCTCTATGGAAAAGGTAGTGGAGGTCTAGGTATGGGAACCACTTTTTGAGATATCTCATCTTCTTGATCTGTCGCAGTCTCAGACTCTTCTCTAACCTCCACCACATCATCTTCTTTTCTAATCTCAGCATCCACCATAGACGGCATATGTGGATCTATGGTTTGCTTACCCCCTAGAGTAGTAATTGCCATACAATGACCATCATTCTTTGGATTCTGGATGGTGTTGCTAGGAAGAGTGCCAGGTTGACGTAGGTTCACTGTAGTAGACAACTGAGTCATCTGTTGCTCTAGATGCTTTATTGACACTGCATGGGCATCAACCTTTTGACCAATACCAGACAAGTCGCTTCTCATCTCCTTCACATTCTCATCAGTTGCATAAAACCTTCTCATCATCTTCTGCATCATATCTTCAATACGCGCCATATTGCCTCCAGCTTCCCTAGCACCAGATTCCCAATTTTGAGGGGGAAAATAAGGTCCAACCTGATCATTTCTGTTTCCATATTTGTTCCTGTTGTAGTTGTTGTCGCGATTGAAGTTCCCATCCCGAACATAGTGACCTTCTCGATTGTAATTTCCATAGTTCCAACTTTGGTTCCCTTGACCTTGGCGCCAATTTTCCATGTTGGATCCTTGGGCATTTGGTCGGAAACCCCCCGTCTGATCATTCACAGCATAAGCATTCTCTTCATAGTAACACTTTTCAACTGGGGGTGGCGTTCTAGTCAAGTAATTCACAACATTTACCTTCTCTGCACCTCCGCTCAAATGCTTCAATACCATCCATAACTCGGTCCTCATCTGAGCCATCTCCTCACAAATCTTATCCGCAGACTGGGTGTTTGTATTCTGAATGGCAAATGTGTTTCTCCTAGTATCTAACCTTCTAGTGCTCCATGCTTTATTGTTGCGAGATATCTTCTCCAGTTTTTTAGAAATTTGTGCATATGTGCAGTCTCCATATGAACCTCCTGCAATGGTATCAAGCACTGCTTTATTGTTGTCATCCTGACCTCGATAGAAATATTCCTTCAGCGACTTATCATCAATATAGTGATTTGGGACACCTCTTACGAAGGCAGTAAATCTGTCCCAAGAGCTACTCACAGACTCTCCAGGTAATGCTACAAAATTATTGACCCTATCTTTGTGATTTAGCTTATTGGACATTGGATAGTACCTTACTCGAAACACATCCGTTAGTTGGTTCCATGTAAAGATTGAGTTATAAGGAAGCTCAGTGAACCATACTGCAGCATTGCCTGTCAGTGATAGAGGGAATACTCATAATCCGATGACATCCATATCCAAGTCTGGTCTACCTACAAAACTTTTGCAAACCACCCTTAACTTGGCTAAGTAAGCATGTGGGTCCTCCGATGGCAATCCTGAGAATAAGCCCCTTGCTGTAAGCATCTGCATCAAGCTACTAGTCACCACAAATGTGTGCCCTGGAGGTAGAGGGGGTAGGACAATAGGTCCGTCAGAGTCTGCTATATTGATGTTGTCCCGATAGTTTTCGTGTTGTCGTGGGCCTAGTGGATCTTGCACCATCAACGC